>NC_053023.1:4711154-4925728 GCF_003073215.2 Triticum urartu
CAGTGAGTAGAAGGTATGAACTTCAGGGATTTCAACGTGAGGATTTGTTTGTGTCGCACTCTATAACCTCAGAGTTTAAAACAGTGGTGTTCCGTTTACTGGCAGTAGTACATGCGAGCAGTCACTGTGTGGCCTGCAGGCTACTGTTGGGTCTGCTGTTGTGCCTGCTGCCGCCCCTGCGTGCGCGTGCGTGCGCATATCCATATCCATATCTATTCGATCCAGCCGTGCGCGCCCATATCATCCATCAAGCAGCAGGAAAGAAAGAATTATGTCACATGTGGAGGCAGTGGAGAATGTCTCGCCTCACTCGGTCTTTTCAGTACTTGTCTTTAGACGGATGTATATATAACGTATTTCTAACTTCTAGTACCATTCATTCGGACGTGATTCTTCTGTTGATGATAGAGGTGCACAAGAAGGTACTTACTACGTACACATTTCTGCTGCCTTTCATATTCGTGTTGGATGGAGAACATGAATGAAGGTACTACATATTCGTGTTGGCTGGCCAATCAATCAAATCAGAGTTGCACGAGTGCCTCTCGCTTGTCCTCTTGTCGTGTCTCTCTCTCCACGGTCCCACCTCTACTTTTGCTGTGTACCCATGGATGTGCACATGCGTACGTGTTTTGGCTAGTTTCACGATGAGATCGAGTGTGGGTAACAATAGGACAGTCACTCCTAATGTAAAGATGATCTCCAACAATGATATGGAGCATATGTCATCTGGCTTCAGAAGAGTGCTCCCTTTTCAGATGATAGGATGATAATATTTAGTGCATGTTGTAAGAGATCTTGTCTATGAACGCTTCCATTGTCGAAAAGGCAGCCGTGAATTTTCTTGAAATGAGGAAACGTTGGCCTTATTGTCAAATTTATGCCATGGCACCATTAGGTCTTTGAACACAAATGCATGCGCGAGAGTCAGGTGCCTAGAGCACTAGTAGAGCTGATAGCACGTAGCAGAATATTAAAACATAGGCAGCACGGAGAAAATGAAAATGGATTCCCACTCGCCACATAGAGCCGGCAAAAAGGACCAAAAAACAAAAAGCTGTTCAATGATCCAATGACAGGGGAAAAGGAACAGATCCTCCAGTGTTCACAAAAGTGATGTGCTGATAGACACAAATTTGTCACAGGATTTCACCAGTGAAGTGGATGAAAGTATGGGTGACATGTGTTGCGGTCTTATTGTGCCACGTCTAACCATCGTATATAATGCACAACATGCGAAGGAGCGTACTCTTATCGGCGTCAAGGTTGGGGTACCATTCCTATCGAAATAGTAAGGTATTTCATCCATAAATACCAAATATATTGCAAATAAAGCAACCTATCAAGGAGTATCCAGCAACACATTGATTTCAAAAGGTGGTAATTAAGCTTTCGATCACCAGCTCATCGGTCAGGTAGTAATCTCCATATGTAGGACCAAGACGAGAGCGTATCAGGTACTCCAGTGGATGGAGTACTCCGGCTACACCCTGCAGAGCACATCCGTTGGATGAAGTTTGTAGGTACAGGATGGAAGTAGAACGCCTCATCCTTCCAATTTTGCATAGAACACCCCATGTAATGATAGTATTGCTGTAAAGTTGTCATCATCTAGCTTCAAAAAACTGTGCTGGCCCAGATTTGGAACAGAAAGAACACACACATCTTGTACCTCCATACATGATTGTTTCATGCTGACGCTTTCAGCTTCATCCGTATTGTATAAATTCGATATGAGCTAGTATATGCAACAGGTAGTAGTATCATGGATTTTCCAAGATATAATATTCCATAGGAGGTCCAGAACATGAACATTCAGCAACGTGATTTAACAAGGTAAAGCTAATTTAAAAGAAATGAAAAATAAACAAGTTCATGAACAATAATTTGAACTGGTGAATTTTGCACTAAAATTGTGAAGCCAACGTCAAGTGTAGTAGACACCTTTCTCAAATCAGAAGGGAACACATAAACCACTATCCATTGGCAATGCATTCCAGCACTTTCAAATCTATCTTGGCATTTAAAAGCTAACAGTACAACAATATTATGCTCTTACACACCTTGCTATACAAAATATCATGAATGCTTTCTCAGCAGTACTCATGACAGTACACATAAAATCTACTATGAAGCGCATAACTAGAGTTGCAACTCGGATATGATTTATAGCCCAATAAGGTAGCAGGTACACATATTGTGTGACATCCAACATCATACCTGAAGATCAGAGCACTCAATCCCTTGCGTCGGCGGACCGGCGGATCGGCGGAGCTAGGCACCGGGTTGGGTCGGGGTCCGGTGGAGTGGGAGAGGAGGGCGAGGTGGATGGCGAGGCGGAAATGGAGCGACTTTGCCGCTCGACGTATGCACCGTGTCGATCTCGCCGGTCGACGTCGCAGCGCTGCACACGGCGAGGTCCCCCGCCGTCGAAGCCCCAGTCTGTTTGCGTTTCTTTTCTGTTCTAAATTGGGGAACGCGTCTTGGAGTTAGGTGACTGGGACGTTACACTTATTCTGTACTTACATGGGGTGGTTTTTGAAAATGTCGAAGGATGGAGCTGCCGGGTTGCATCTTGTGCCTACGTTCTGTATCGAACGGCTGTGATGAGAAGGGTGCAGCCGGAGCACTCAATCCCTTGGAGTACAGGATATTTTCCTGGACCAAGACAAGGTTCGAGCAAATGCAGCACTTCATGGGTGATATTTGAAGGTCCGTTGTTGCTTCTTTTTTTCTTGATTTTAATTCTTTTCTTTTTGGTTCAATTGGTTTTCTTTCGTTTTTGCCTTTAAATTTTTCTTTTCTTGTTTCTATTTATATTTTTTATTTTTGCATTTTTAATTCTTCAATATTTTTATATGAGTAATTTTGGAAATTTGGGAACACACTTTAAATTCATGAACATGTTTTCGAATTTGTGTACATTTTCAATTTCGTGAATACTTTTTCATATTCATAAGCATTTTTAATCCATGATTTTTTTAAGTTTGTTAAAATTAATGAATATTTGAATAATATCGGAAATATTCAATATAGAATAATTTCATTAATATCTGGATTCATATTTTTTTAAATTATTCAATAAATAATGAAAAAAATATCTGAAATATTGATATTTTAAAAACCACTACTCTGAAATATCTGAAATCCAAAATAATCTAAAAATAATGAATAGATTTTGTTCATTAATTTAAAATATCTGAAATATAGAAAACAAGCCATAATTTTAAAATAGCAAATTTGGTCTGACAAAACATAGGTTTATTGAACAAATGCCGATGTCTGAAATATCAGGCAAATACAATGGACATGGACGCGGGCGGACGGGGGAACTGGTTTCGGGAAAATGGCGATGGGCCGAGACGAGCAACAATGTCATGAGAGAGAGGCAGAGAGGAGGAAAGATTTTAGTTTTCTACAACAGAGGAGGGGAAAGGTTGTTGAAGAAGAAGGGTATTGTGTCGGTATAGGCTGGGATCGGTGAGTATGGACTTCAGGGATTTCAACGTGAGGATTCGTTTGTGTCGCACTTTATAACCTCAGGGTTTAAAACAGTGCTGTTCCGTTTACTGGCCGTAGTACAAGCGAGCGGTCACTGCTGGCGGGATCCACGCAATTAGTGTGGCCTGCAGGCTACTGTTGGGTCTGCTGCTGTGCCTGCTGCCGCCCGTGCGTGCGCGTGCGCGTGCGGGCTCTGCCGTAGCCGCAGGCACCGTTGGATTGTAGGAAGCGATGTGCTCGCGCGCGCGTGTGCAGGCAAGCAAGAAAGCAATCGTGGCAGTGATATTGATGTGCATTTGACTCGTTGCTCAGCACAACCTGCCACCAGTGGGCGCTGTCCCGCTCAGCAGCGCGTGCCCGTGCACGCTCGGCCGGAGCGGCGCCAATGAGTCGAGGAACGAAGAACTCTACTGGCTGCCTCGTACTCCATCCGTTTGAAAAACGTGTCCTTCAAATGAATATATCTAGCACTAAGTTAGTGTTAGATACATCCATTAGAAAGACAAAAAAAAAATTAACGGAGGGAGTACTACCACACGTACATGTGCCCTCCCTTCCTCCCTGATCCGCGCGCTTGCGCTCGCTCAAACACATACACGCACGCTCGTACCTGTGGTACGTATCATTGGCCCGTTCAGAGAGAGAGAGAGAGAGATTCTTGCATGGGTCACTTTGCACATTTCTGTTACTTTTTGCACAGTACGTGCGTGCAGTTCCCCTGTCGGATCTTTGTTATTGGTACGAGATGTGCATATGCAGCAAGGTACGGTTACATGGGGCTGGCTAATTAAACAGTCAATCAAATCAGGTTGCACGACCGCCACTCGCTTGTCCTCTTCTTCTAGAATCTAGACCCCGCACCCTCCCACCGGTGGATCCTTTTCCTGTGCTTGGATAGTGCCCATCCACGTACGTGCACATGTGTGTTCCACAATAGTAACAATCACGCGGTCAAATGGATTCTCCGGTAGTAGGGTCCGATCCTGTGGTGGTAGATTTCACTGTCCAAATCATATGTGGCCCATCTCCAACCAAGAAAATAGGATAAGGCCGTTATCGGCGTTTTAGAGACTGGGTTCAACGAGCATCGTGTTTTGAAAACATAAAAAAAATGTAAGTTTTTTTCTAAAAATAATTCGCATGGATTCACATTTATGTTTTTTACATGCACGTAATTTTTCTTAAAAATACCATGATTTGTGGCCTATGCAAATAGACAAAATCCTGGTCCTAATAAAACAGTAAAAGGAAGGTCAATATTTATACATGCATTTGTTTTTCTTGTGTACATCGCGTATGACAATATATATTGCTGGGGATTTATACGCATATACTACACATTTATATGTATATGTACATTTGTTTACGCAATTTCTTGAGATGTATAAAATCAAGTTTCTGGCCAAAAAAAGATAAGGAGCTGCCTGTAGACCGGGCTATAACATGCATTGTCGGGATAAGGCCAGCTCAACCCTCGTGTCATGCATGCTCCAATTTCTTCTGCATATACTCCCTCCGTTTCTTTTTAGTCTGCATATAAAGTTTGGTCAAAGTCAAGCTTGATAAAGTTTGACTAACTTTATATTAAAAAATATCAACATTCACAATACGAAATTAATATTTTTCAGATGCACCATGAAATGTATTTTCATATTAGATAGTTTTAATATTGTAGATGTTCATATTCTTTAATATAAATTAGGTCAAACTTTGTGTAGTTTGACTTTGACCAAAACTTATATGCGGAGTAAAAAGAAATGGAGGGAGTACCATGTACTCCAGTCTCCGGTGCAGATTTGCTAGTACACTAGTACAGTTTAGTTGATCTCTTGGAGCACTAAAAAAAGCATGATCTCCAATGCAGTTTAATTGTTTTCCACACCATGTGTGAGTGCTTATTTTCTTCCAAATGGAACGTACGTGTATGATCTAGCTTTCATATAAATTATTGCACTTTTCCTTTTGCTATAAAGATATGATAATGTACTGTGTGCGTCGCTCGAGGTTTTGTCTAACAACTTTTCAATTGTCAAAAGGAAGGAATGAACTTTCTTGAAATGAGGAAAAGTTGGTCCGGCTAATTGACAAAAATAAGAAATCCACTCGCGCAGCTATGGCGCCATGCATGCATCAAGAACATCACGCACAAATGCATGCTTCTAGTACTACATATGTGAGCGCAGGCGCCAGAATAAGTTAAGCACATAGGCAACACATAGGAAATGGATAAGGACATCCCACTCACCAAATAGGACTGCTCACAAAGAACCAAAACACAAAGCTGTTTGATGATCAGATGACATGAGAAAAAAAACGAGGTCCTCCATGTTCACAACCGGTGACGTGTCGATACATGCTTCGTCATTAGATTTCTTATGAAATCATTGAAGCTAGTTTTCTTTTACTTTTTGCTGAGTTGGCCCTATCAGCCATCTTGTTTGTGCTTATAAATTTACAAAACCATAAAAAGTATGCAACAGAGTTACTGCTGTTTCCCTCAAAAAATAAATGGGTGGTGGATGTACATCATGGTCAAGGTAGAGGCTCGTTCCTGTCTAAGTACTCCTATAGGTATTTCGTCCTTAAATACCACATAGACTGCAAATAAAGCAACATATAAATTGCCCTTGTCGCAAATGAAGTATAGTACTACTAGTATGCATCAACCCATTTATTTTGAAAGTTACATGCCAATTCAGCTTCCAAATGATCAAGTCATGATTGGGTTCTTCCTCATGTGACAAAGACGCATATGTGATAGAGACGTCGCTTAATTGGCATGTATAATATATGTCTTGGCCTAAAAAGAAATTAGTGTCTATGTTGGTTAAAATGTGAAGGTACGCAAGCGCAGCGGCATGCACACATGTGCGAACAACGTCTTGATATATCTATTTACTCTCACAACTTATTGTTATGTCCGGCATTAGCCAATTACTAATCATATTCGTAATCTTTCTGGTGGATAATATGTAAGTTTTGTACCGTGTCTTTATTTAGCCCAGACATGAGTAGCAGAACCAGCACCACCGAATGAATGAACCATAGACCATAGTGACGTTTAGCATCTGGCGGAAATGGACCTGCAAAAGTTGAGGAGGCAATTATCCCACATAGGCACATCCAAATCAGTGTCACATCATATTGTAACTCGTACAACGACGAACCATGATGATTATGTAATGATGGGCTCAAGAGAGGCTGATCTCTTTTGTGTGGAGCTGAATCTGGTCAACCTGAGAGGTGCCGATGCACGTGTGACTGTAAAATGGACACGAACTGTTGATCCGCCTCCACGAATGTAGCTATTACACCAAGCTTTCGATAGCTTAAAAAGCCCAAAATCCTGTCACTTGCATGTGTGTGCGCGGCGCCACTATGTGGGTTGTCGTCGTCCTCTTGGTCTTCTTATCTTTTGTAGATACAGAGTGCATATCCAACACTAGGATTGCACGGTCAGTCGTAGTGTCACACCTCACGCTATTGTGGTTGTCGTCGCTTCTTGTTGTGTTATTGCTACATGTACATCAAACATGTCTTAAAATTAGTTTTATGATAGTGCGGTCTGCGACTGAATTGGCTTGCGCAATGAGCCACGTCGTATATCCATCATCGAGGATTTGAGAGACTGTCATCTCGGTACCGACCTCCCAATTAAGTCCTAACCTATCACCGCTAGCTGGAGAGCAGGAGCGGTTTAATTTCTAGGCAACACACTCATGTGAGGCCAAAGCATACCACAAACCTTCCTTCTTGATTGAAGAATGTACACTAGAAGTATAAAGTACACTATAATGCTATTTGATGTAGTAGTACTTATAAGTAATCCAGATTTCAAAAGACTTGGAAACAATTAGGACACCCAACAAGCAAACATACATTTTCTCCCAACGTATGTGTGATTTCATCCTTAATCCTCGAGGATATGGAAATGGACATCCCACTCACCATATAGTACTACTGGCAAAACAACAGCTTTCAAGAAGAAAAAAATACTCAAAACACAAGCTGTTTGACGACCACATGACATGAGCTAAATAACAAGATCACCCCACTATTCACATAAGTGACATGTCGATATATAGAGGCTTTGTCACTAGACTGCGCTAATGAAATCCTTGAAGCTAGCTAGGGCCAAGTGCGATTTGTGAACATCATTGCCAAAGTAGAGGCACCATCCCTATCTAAGTACTCCTATAGGTATTTCACCCTTAAATACCACATATTGTGGAAATAAAGCAACAGATAAATTGTCCTTATCGCAAAACAAAGTATAGTAGTACTAGTATCCATCAACACATTCATTTTGAAAGATACATGGCAATTCATCTCCAATGATTAAGCCATGATTTGGTTCTACCTCATGGGATGGAGACCCATATCTGACAATGTCGTCGGTTAATAGGATTAAGTTGTGGTGCTCCTGTATTTAGTTGACATTCCATCGACGTTAAAACATAGTGCGTGTTAGTATTGTGCTAAGTGAACTTTGTTAAGCTTGACCGAATGTATGAAAGAAAATATCAATATCTGAAAATACAAGCAAATTAATACGATGTGAAAATACTCCTATTTAGTTATGGATCCAATAATAGTGATCTCCCATGTACTAGTAGTCCTACGTACTCTTGCTAGCCGCTCTGGTCAACCTGAAAGTTGCTGGTGCACATGTGACTGGGAAATGGACACGACCGGATGATTCGCCTCCACACATGTCATTGTCATACTCCCTCTATCCATCTATATCGAACTTAATGCTTTTTTTCAAGGCTAACTTTGACAACATGTAGAGCAGTCATATTTAACATGCAAGCATACCATCAAATTCATATGTGAAATGAGTTTCCAATGGTATAATTTTAGCTTTATACAAGTCATATATTAATCTTATTAATAGTCAAAAGCAATGTTGAAAAACGCATTAGGCCCTATATATATATGAATAACCATTTGATAGCATAAAAAGTGGTACGTACACCTGTGCACCAGCTCGAAATTTCTGAGTGACATTTCTTTCCTTTTTGACACATGGTAATGACTTTCCTTGATTTCAGCTCAAAGTGTGTTCTCCATTTGTATTTTTGCCGACGTAGCACTAATGCGACAAAAGCTGGTTGGCTGGTCTGCGACACCTTTCATGGTTTTCAAAGCCTTGGATTTTAAGGCAACACATGCAAAGTCTTGGAATCAGCAGCTAATCGTCGTTGTTTGCCACTAACCTAATCGGTGGTGGCAGGAGTGCTCTAGTAAACTAACCGTTGGGAGGATCTGTCCAAATCCGACAGGCAAATTTGAAGGCACCTCCTCGATATGCGTGCCATCACTAGTCAAACCACATCTACATGTGTTACTCTAATCCCCTCTCCTTTTCTTAATTTCCTGCCACATCAACATGTTTGTTATTCCCAGATGCATGATATTAATTAAGATACTACCACTATGGCCAGCCTGAAGTTCCACATCATACTAGAGAATACCGGTGCTCAAACAAAACAACGCAAAGGTAAACCCCCAAGGAGAATTCTTAGCGTGTGTTTGTTTCACCTCCATAGAGCCGCTTCTACAGCTTCTCGGACTGAAATTTTACTCCTCAATTTTTAGAGGGTCGACTAGAATTTCTCTTGGAACGATCAAATTACCCTACTCCAATTCTTTTCGTCATTGGAATGGCTCCCATCCTATTTCTTGTGAAAGAATCCATTTGTTATATCAACTAGCAATGTTGCGACACGAACGACGTGTTTGGTTGCATGCATTAGGCCCAATCACCTCGGGCGAGCCAAACAACCAATGCCTAGGATGCATCTACATCTCGAGCCGCATGGAACTTAATATAGTCCCGGGCTAGGCCCGCGAGCGATGACCGAATCGGCAGTTTCTCGACAGCCAGTCTCGCTGCGGCCACGAGTGGCTCTTGGCTGCACACCTTGGGGACCGGGGAAGACGGACGGGACATCTCGATAACTCTCCTCTCTCTGTCTCTCGTATCATCACCCACACCTCCATTCACACCACATTCCATCACTCTCCTCGCCACACCTTGCTTTCCACTCCTTCGATGGCTCGGCCACCGTCGCGCCGTCCTTTGACCCGCATCGACACCGGCAGCAACCGCATCCACGAATGGCGGATTGCTGGCGTTGACCTGAGGGCGGCCCTCCGCGCGCCGTCGCCGATCTGCACCTGGCCCGCTCGTCCGGCCAATGTGGTGTCGGCCGCTCTGGCTCTGTGTAACATCCCAAAATTCGAAATTTTGGAATGTTATATTAAATAGATAGATTTGATTGATTGTTTGATTGATTGACTGAAAGTGAGTGAATTCGAAACTTTTGAAAGTTAAATGAGAGGGAATAAAAGGACTTTCCCAGACTTTCATATTTGCTTTTTGATCTCCGTGAATTCAAATTCTTTTCACTATGAAACCCCGGAGAGAAGATAACATGACTTCTTCCATTTATTTAAATGACAAGGGGTGTTGAAAATATTTGAATTTCATTTGGAAAATATTTCCGATTCAGAAACTTCATGCAGCTCAATGATTTTCATGAGAGAAGATAAAATGACTTCTTCAAATTATATGAAATATGAGTTGGGAGTTTCAAAGAATTAAATTCAAAGTTCTTTTGAATTTATTTTCAATTTGGAGTTATTTGAGTTTTATTCAAATTATTTTTCTCCAAAAATAAATTATATGGAAAATAGGGTAACATGATTCCCTACAATAGAAAATTGGAGAAAAATTAATTTGAAATCATTTTGGTATTTAAAAAATGATTTTTGTTGGGTTTTAATAGACCAGTAGCACTGTTTGAATTACTAGAATTTATGTGTATTTTATTTAATGCAAGAAAAATGTTCACCGTGTAGAAAATCTTTTTCTAAAAATTTTGATATATTATATGCCTATATAATATTTTTAGTTATTTCGTTTTTATTATTTTAATTATGTGAAAAATGTTTATTAAAAAAACTCTTCGGACCGATTGGGCCGAAGCCCAGCCGGCCCACCCCGGGTCGTCCCCGATCTCCAGCGGGAGACCGAGTCCCGCACACCATCGACGGCGCCGTACGCCGCCAGGACACCGCCGCCGTTGCCCCTCCTCCACGCCACCTCCTCCCCTTCCCCTTAAATAACGAGGCCCCGGGCCCCGTTCCTCTCCTTCTCGCCACTCGCGCCGCCTCGCCTCGCCCGCATCTCGCCGCCGCCACCGCCGCAAGCGAGCCACCCCGCCGCCTAGTCCGCTGCCCCGCCTCGCTGCTCGCCGCCGCACCGTCGCCTAGCGCCGCCCCGCGTCGCCCCGCGCAGCCGCCGTCGCCGCACCTCGCCGAAGCCGCACCGCCTCGCCGGAGTCCATTCGTCGCCGCTGCCAGTTTTATTAGGCGAAACGGTAAAACCCGCACAAAACCCGATCCGGTTTTCCCCGGTTTAGCCGGTTTATTTTAGGGTTCGGTTTTCGTTTAAAAAAATGGTTTAGTTTTTTTAATTAGATCTATTTAGAGAATGTTCTCTGTTTAAGAACTAGTTAGCGAACGTTCACTTTTTAGCTTTTTCTTTTTCTGTTATTTTCGGCCAGGGACCTATTTGTGATAAATTTCTTCACAGATTAGTCCTTGTACTTCAAACCCTCATAACTTTTTACTCGTTAGTCCAAATCCAACGAAACCAACGCCCACGTCTTCGTTATGATCCCCTCTATCCTTTAATCCAACTCAAACATGTTTTTGAAAAGTTTAAAATTTGAATTAGATCAGATTTGAATTCAAACTTCGTTTGATCATAACTTGAGTTTCGTAGCTCCGTTTGAGTTGATTCTTTTTGCAAATCGAAGCTCTTGACCTAAACATTCTAATAAGGCCAAATTCACATAATTTTGATACTGTTAGAAATTGTTTTATGTTGCAGGAGTTATTTGCTTGGTTTTGATGTTTCCGAATCATCTTCTTCGTTCTTTCTGATCTTTGGAGTGATTGCTTATGTGTGGTTACTATTGCTTTCTTACGATAGATTGACCGGAGTTTGACGAGTAGATCTATCAAGAGTTTTGAGTGCGAATCATCTTCATCAACATTGCAGGCAAGTTCACACTTTGATCATACCTCTTTCATACCCAGTTTTTATTGCATTAGATCAAACCTCCAACATTGCATGATTAGGATCTAATTAAATTGTGGTTATTGGGAAGTAGTTGATGAGGTAGGAACCTATTGCCCTGCATTCAAACCTTGGGAGTTACTTTTACGTTGTGCTTACATGGCCATGCTATGCTCGTAGACGTGGATTGGGTTTTGAGAGTATCCATGACAGATGTGAGATTGTTAATTAATGGTTTACTTAAGGTGGCAACTTAAACACACATCTGGGTGGATTGAGGCACCTGGTTATTCTAGGATTGCCTGTCTAGGCACCTGGGTAATCCAGGACTTGCCTGTTTTCTTTTGGACCGCCACCCAGGCTCAAAGGGATCATGAGATTTTTCAAAGTAGAAACTTCCGTGTGCAGCCACAAGCCATTATGGGCTCTGGCATAGTTGATTAAGTCGTGCGAACTCTTACAGGGTAGACTAGCAGATGTAGGGGAAAGTAGGTGTACCGGTCTATCCATCGCAAGGTGCTAGTGCTTCTGAAAGACTGTGTCTCGGTCATCCGTTTCTCAAACACCATGTAGTGCGAGAAATCCAACGGAGGCGATCGAGTCTTGTGGGGAAAAGTGCGCAAACCTCTCCAGAGTGTATAAACTAATCATGATTAGCCATGTCCCCGGTTATGGACATCTTGAGTATCTAGTTCTTGGATTATCCTGTTGATCTCATCACGTTACTTTAAATGAATATTGTTGGGTTTTAATGATGTTACTTAATTGGGATTGAGAATGCTGTCAACCATTATCAATGTTCATCTACCACCATGATAGTTAATTAAAATGTATTCCTTTGCAGTAGGGAAAAATTGGCTTTTCGCAAAAACCTTATAGCCATAGAGCTTTTCCACCAGCCAAATATGCATGTAGTGATAGCATTTATTCATCATTCTCCTATGGTGTGAATTTGCCAGTACATTCAATGTACTGACCCTCTGTGGCTGCAACGTCTCATGTTGCAGGATATCTTACGACGAGTAAAAGTGATACGTTAGGGTTACGATTTCTACACTCAACTTTGCCGTTGGTGTTGATGGGAATCCACAACCTTGTTACTTCCGCTATTTTGGATTGAGGTAATAGTATTTACGTTACTTTTACATGTGATTTACCTCTGTTATAAATCCTCGAGTACTGGGTGTGTCGGCATACCGATCCAGGGATGACACTTAAGCACAGAGACTTGATCCATTCGGGTCAGGTCGCTACACTCTGCCGCCGTATCCAGACCTCGGGTACAGGGTTCGGTGGCACCGCCGGAGGGGCAGCCACCGCGTCACTACTCGGAACCCCTTTGGGCGGGATTTTTTTAACCCCCATTCAAGGTTTTCTTCGGGCCGCATGGCAGGTCCATGGACTATTGCGCCTTCTTCCACGACCTTCCGCGTGGCCACGAGCACCGGGGCAATGCCAATGACAGTTACCATTGCCGGCTCATCCTCCTCTTCGCCCATTGATACGTCTCCAACATATCTATAATTATTTGTTATTCCATGCTATTATATTATCTGTTTTTTTACACTTTCATATTATTTTTGGGACTAACCTATTAACCCAAGGCCCAGTGCAAATGCTGTCACTACAAAAAAATACACTTCCGTGATGATACGTGTTTGTCACAGTAGGTCGCGTTTTTTGTCATGCATGTACATCCATGACAAATTTATGACAGAATCAAGATAGTCATACCTATGTTGTCGTAGAAGTGTTCCATGACATTACCAAAATTATCATCACGGAAGTGCCCACTTCCATGACGATAAATCGCGCGTCACAGAAGTGCTTTCATCAAGGGTGACCGACACGTGGCATCCACCGTAACAGAACACCGTTAAGCTACCGGGTCGGGTTTTGGATCCGATAACCTATTAACAGCCCCGACCAATGGGGATTTTCCACGTGTAAAATCATCATTGGCTGGAGGAAACATGTGTCGGCTCATCATCGGGACAGATGTCATCCACTCATTGGACAGAAGGCGCCTATGATACGTTGACACGTGGCACGGCCCAACAGAGGCCCATTCCTGTGAAAACGCCAGCCTGTTTGACTTGGTCAAAGGTGGTGTACCGGCCCATGGAAAGCCTGTTAACGGCTTGTTCGCATATAGCTCATTTACAGCCCACTAACCCAAGGCCCGTTACCCCCTATCCGAATTAGGCCCAGTAGCGTCATCTGGGCCATCCAATATTATTCCAGCCCGTTTTCACTTCTGGCCCATGACGTCTTTCGGCCCATATGAGGCCCTATGTAACTCTTGGCCTATTAACGGCCCGTGGTGAAACTGGCCCGTAATGAACAGTGTATCACTTTACACCCATTAACGGCCCGTGGTGAAACTGGCCCGTAATGAACAATGTATCACTTTATACCCATTAACGGCCCGTTATTCCGTTGGGCTGTCTCCAGCCCATGTGATCTTTCGGCCTTCTCAGAGCCCATTTATTCTTGGGCTCATTTACAGCATTTGTTTACTTACGGCCCGTTACTGTCATTTTCTGCTTGTGGGCCAAATTCAGCCCATGGTTACAGTCGGCCTGTTTGTGGTCTGTTAATATGTTGGGCCTTTTCATAGCGTCATCAAATACGGCCTATTAACGATGGCCCGTTATGGTCGGCCCATGAACGGACGATTCCAACTCTAGCCTGTTTACGGCCAGAATGCGGTCTGTTTGGCCCATGTTTGGCCAATCGATCATACGGCCCGTATAAGGCCCATTGATGATACGGCCCGTAGAAGGCCCATTGATGATACGGTCCGTAGAAGGCCCACTATTTATACGGCCCGTAGAAGGCCCACTGTTTCTATGACCCGTAGGAGGCCCAGTGTCACTACAGTAAATATTAGCCAATGGTTATTGTCGCCTAGTTTTAAAAAATAGGTTATTGCAGCCACTAGCAAACCGCAGAAAAAGAACTGCACTGACTACAAGCAAACAAATAAACAAGACAACAAGGAAATAAATAAGCAAGCAACTTACCCTAGGCTATCACGGCTATTACACATATTACATCCACTGGGCATCAAAGTTCGCCACCAGTGCAAATATAGGGAAGATAGCAGCATATAAACGCCGCAGCAAAACAAGTCCAGAACTGAAACCACTTCAGAAGAGCTCAAGAAACAATATCCTGGGTACCCATAATGCTGGTAAGATGCTTAGCAAGCTTATTAACTTTCTCTTATTTGGCGCTTAAGTCCTCCAGTGCTTGCTGTTGCACCAGAAAGTATGCATCTGAATTCTGCAGGGACTTCCTCAGTCCTTCGGCTTCCTATCGCATAACATCTGATCGCGATGTCTTCAACTTGAAGTTGAGAGTCAAGAAGCCGAACTGATTCAGGCAATGAGTTCAAGAGCTGGTGCCAGCAGTGGTAGCCAGTAACTCGAACACTACATCAAGACAGGACTTTGGGGTTGTCTCAGTTCTTCAATATAGTTTTTATCAGCTTTCTTGGAGACCAACAGGGATGTCTCACTATCTTGAACCTTATCTGCATTACTTCCTTTACCATTGCATAACAGGGTACTCTTCTCCAATATTTTATCCGCGTTCTAAAAGAGAAACAAACAAACACATCTCAGGTTTACAATGTAGTATATGAAACTCATTTTGGTAAACCAGTTCAGTAGTAAGGTGGACAGGATAACAGCATGAAACAAACATATATCTATGTAGTATGGTCACTGTATGGTCTATATCATTCTAGTTTATGTTGCCAATAACAGCATGAAACAAACATATATCTATGTAGTATGGTCACTGTATGGTCTATATCATTCTAGTTTATGTTGCCAAATCAAGATAGATACAGTTCGAATCATATCTATTTAAGACAAAGCAGCATAGACAGAATATAAGTGTGGGAAACTACACAGCAATAACAACACTTGTAATGTGCATGGCATGAGAACATAACTGTTTATTCAATTGAAACTGAAATCAACATAGAGCACGTTACAACAGCAAACATCCAAACACGTTGAAGAAACAGGTTTAAAACATACCTGTTGCATCATTGGAGTTTCAATTGCATCCTTCAAATTTGAAATTAGTTGGTATCAGTAAATACAGTGATGCAAGAGCAAAGTAGTATGAACCATAGCTACGGAACTTGACCTCAGAACAATTCTTATACTGCTTTAAGCGTTGACTTCGGGTTCGGAGTGGTGGTCCTCGTGATTTGGGCACTGCAGTTGCCTTACTAACTTCTCGTGTTTGGGTGCTCTGTGGTGGAGACGGTGTTGTTTCAACGGGAACTGGGTGTCTATCTGCTGGGGTTGGGGTTAGAAGGGGTGTAGCTGGTTCTCTGTCCAACTGGGTACGGGTACAATCTGCATGAGTGTGGGTTATGTGTGGTGGGGCTGGTTCTTGGGCAAGTACAATCGTGGTTCTATCTGCATCGACAGGTAGCACGATCTTTTCTGAAGACCGTGTTTTTACTCCCATAGATACTGCCATCACTCCCTCCAATTGAAATGGCTGATAAACAAGAAAAGTAATTGAATGTACAAACATTGTAAGATAGACAGGTGCAATGGATAGTAGGGAAGAAAACAGGACATGAAATAATTCACATTTATGTTGTCTAAGCAAACAGAATAGCAGGACATAATTTCACATATATGATGGCTAATTCAAATGGATAGCATGACACAATTTCACATGTATGATGGCTAACTAAACAGGATAGCACTACAAGAAATATGTTAACTTATGACCTTCTGTCAGTGACCCTCGAAGAATTGGTCATAAATTTATGACCATTTTAGACCAATTGGTCAAAAGCTGTCTGGGGGGCTCCAAACCCTAAACCAGTGCGACCATTTTGGTCAGAAAGGTCATAATTTCCTTACACGAAATGGTCATAAAGCAAACAGCGCTAGTCCGCTGCCTTATTTCTAGTTGTTAACGACCAATATAGATGGTCATAGCCTTGTAAATTGTGGTGGGTTGCGATGACTAGGCGCCATCTCATCAGTTTTGCCTATGTGTCATGTCCATGTGGCAGTTTTTGCCCTAGGTTGTGAAGCAACCTATATTTCTGTCATTCCCAAGATTACCAAAAAAAATCTCATAAATTCTTTGGGTCATATGTTCGTCGAATATGTAAAAACCTTCCTTTCCTAGTTCAAAAATAATTCAAAAATATTCATTTTCCTATTCTGTTCAGAACAACAGTTTGTGAAGGAAGTACCACTTTGGCATGTCCAAATGGTATCCATTTTCTACAGTGCTTTCCTATGCCCAAATAACCATCCTCCACCAAATGCCAACTCAATCCATTCATTATTTTGAGCCCAGCTTCAATATTCGTATTTATGTCCAGTGTGGTACTTTTAAACCAAGTACCACCTAGGCTCCTCCTTTTGAGGTGAAAATTTGTGAAGACGGTCTTCTTAGTAACTGATCATCCTCAGCCAAAACTCACGCCCATTAGCCATGTGCATTTCCCGTACCGCAAATCAAACACTTGGCTGCTTATTCATGTTTGAGCATCGATCGGTCTCCTCGTGAGAATCTTATGTTGTGATTTTCTTCCTAGCACCTATCTGGGGAGTGCCCAACCCACTAGACATTCCTAGGCCGCCCAGAACACATGGCAACGCCACGGTCACGCGGTGACCAAGCGGCGGGCATGCGAGCTTACGCGCTCTAGAGTTGGGGCCCTCGGCCACCGTCCAAACCTCGATGTCTCGCCATCAAACCATGTATTTCTGATTAAATAGATACTTATTTACCTAGAAATGATTTTTGGAAAAAATAAAGAGCAAAGTATGAGGCAGCTGCAGTTCAAATTTGACCCGCCTCCAACTGAATCGACGGGAATTTGTCTTTTTCACCAGAGCTGGATCAAAATTTTTGACACCCAACCATTTTGTCAATTGTGCATTAAATATGGCCTAGTATTTTATAAAATTTATTAGGTCCAATTTTGCAACAAATATATGGTAGGTCCTTCACAAAAAAACTCATTTCAGGCACTCAGAAAATGGAAAATGGTTTTTTCGTCCAAAGAAAATGAAAACTTCCTTAGGCAACATTGTTTTCCATTCCAATATGCACCCTTGTGCATAATATGAGATCATTTGAACAAACTATGCCATGAATTTGGCCATAAGATTGATCATTTGGCTTGAAAGCCATGAATCTTCACACTTGATAGCTCATTTTTGAGAACACTTTTTTAAAATAATTACCGTATTACAAGTTTATTATTTTTCTTGGAAACCTGGTCACATATAATGACACAATGCGAAGGTTTTCCAAATTTTTGTTTTTTTTGAATTTTTTATGCCCGTTTCAAAATGCGGTCAAAACGGCGGGCTTGACCATTCCTAGCTAGTGGTTGAATCTTCAAAAACTTTCGATGTTTCTCTGATTAAATAGATACTTATGTACCTAGAAATGATTTTTGGAAAAAATAAATAGCAAACTATGAGGCAACTGTAGTTCAAATTTGACCCGCTTCCAGCTGAATCGACGGGAATTTGTCTTTTTCACCAGAGGTGGATCAAAAATTTTGACACCCAACCATTTTGTCCATTGTGCATTAAATATGTCCTAATATTTTATAAAAATGATTTGGTACAATTTTGCAACAAATATATGGTAGGTCCTTCACAAAAAAACCTCATTTCGGGCACTCGAAAAATGGAAAATGAATTTTCCGTGCAAAGAAAATGAAAACTCCCTTTGGCAACATTGTTTGGAATTCCAAGATGCACCCTTGTGCGCAATATGAGATCATTTGAACAAATTATGCCATGAATGTGACCTTGAGATTGAGCGTTTGGGTTGAAATCCATGAATCTTCACACATTATAGCTCATTTATGAGAACACTTTTCTAAAATAATTTCCGTATTACATGTTTATTATTTTTCCTGGAAACTTGGTCACATATAATGACACAATGCGAAGGTTTTCCAATTTTTTGATTTTTTTGAATTTTTTATGCCCGTTTCAAAATGCGGTCAAAACGGCGGGCTTGACCGTTCCTAGCTAGTCGTTGAATCTTGGAATTTTTTTGGTGTTTCTCTCATTAAATAGGTACTTATGTACCTAGAAATGATTTTTGGAAAAAATAAATAGCAAACTATGAGGCAGGTGCAGTTCAAATTTGACCCGCTTCCAACTGAATCGGCGGGAATTTGTCTTTTTCACAGAGGTGGATCAAAACTTTTGACACCCAATAATTTTGTCAATTGTGCATTAAATATGTCCTAATATTTTATAAAAATGACTTGGTACAATTTTGCAACAAATATATGGTAGGTCCTTCACAAAAAAACCTCATTTCGGGCACTCGAAAAATGGAAAATGAATTTTCCGTGCAAAGAAAATGAAAACTCCCTTTGGCAACATTGTTTGGAATTCCAAGATGCACCCTTGTGCACAGTATGAGATCATTTGAACAAACTATGCCATGAATGTGACCATGAGATTGAGCGTTTGAGTTGAAATCCATGAATCTTCACACATGATAGCTCATTTATGAGAACACTTTTCTAAAATAATTTCCGTACTACAAGTTTATTATTTTTCCTAGAAACTTGGTCACATATAATGGCACAATGCGAAGGTTTTCCAATTTTTTGATTTTTTTTGAATTTTTTATGCCCGTTTCAAAATGCGGTCAAAACGACGGGCTTGACCGTTCCTAGCTAGTGGTTGAGTCTTGGAATTTTTTTGGTGTTTCTCTTATTAAATAGGTACTTATGTACCTAGAAATGATTTTTGGAAAAAATAAATAGCAAACTATGAGGCAGCTGTAGTTCAAATTTGACCCGCTTCCAGCTGAATCGGCGGAAATTTGTCTTTTTCACGAGAGGTGGATTAAAAGTTTTGACACCCAACCATTTGGTTATTTGTACATTAAATATGGTCTAGTATTTTATAAAAATGATTTGATACAATTTTGCAACAAATATTTGGTATGTTCTTCACAAAAAAACTCATTTTGAGCACTCGAAAAATGAAAAAATGAATTTTCATGCAAAGAAAATGAAAAGTTCCTTATTACTATTTTGTTATTTTTTTTCTTCTAAAAACTAGGTCACATTTGATGACATGATGAGAAGGTTTTTCATTTGTTTCATTTTTTCCAATGTATCAGGTCAAGTAAATAGCTAAGATGATCTAACATCTTATTTTTAAATTTATCACGACCAATTCAATTGGTGATAATATTGTATTGCGTTCTGATTGGTCCATGCACAAGGCACACGGATCAAGCTCAAAACACCATTGGATCTTCCCAGATCCAACGGTAGCCGTTGCTCCTCGCCTCCCCCACCAACCCCACCTGAGGCGAAACCCTAGCTGGCATCTCCCATCCACCCCCGTCTCCTTTCTTTCTTTCTTCCTCTCCCCTCGCCCCCCCCAGATCCCCCTCCCCCGATCCCACCAGCCGGCGGCGACCTCCCCGCATCCATGGCCTCCCCGCGCCCATCCCCACCGCATCGCCACCCCCAAGCCACCTCCCTTCCCTAACCCTACACCCGTACCTCAACCTGCGCCACAACCCGTCGGATCCCCCTTCTCCGCTGCCGCTGCCGCTCCCCCTCCTCTCCCCTCAACCGGCGGCTAGATCCACCCACTCCCTCTCCCCACACACTCACCAAACTCCCTCTCCGTCGCCGCCATCTAGGCCGGCAGCCATCTCCGACGCGCAAGGCGTCGGTGACCAGGGAGGAGGCATAGAGATGAGCTTCGGGGGCGGAGGTGGAGGGGAGTGCTCGTCATCGTCCGCGGCGTCGATATAGTTCAGCGGTGCCCCTCCCCCTCCCCGCCTCCCACCCCCCTCGCCGCCGCCTCCTCCTTCCTCCAGCACTACGTATCCAACCTCGCCTCTCGCTTCGCCGCCCCACGCTCGCCGCCCCGGACTCTGGTCTCAAGAGCTCGTCAGAATGGTCGCCCACAGGGTAAGCTCCTCCTCCCTCTCTCTCTCTTCCCCGCCCCGCTGTCCTCCCCCAGTCCTCTAGATCCGCCGCGCCGTCGATCTTACCCCCATCATGGCTGACCTCTCTGTGTTTGCGTGCAGTTCCACCAGTACCATGTGGTGGGTCACGCGCTGCCGACCCCCGGCGATGAGCAGCCCAAGATCTACCACATGAAGCTCTGGGCCACCAACGAGGTCCGCGCCAAGTCCAAGTTTTGGTCAGTCTCCTCCCCCGACCTCGATCTTCCTCGCGCGCTGGTTTCATCGGCGCTTATGTGTTTGATTGTTTGGTTGTTTGCGCGCAGGTACTTCCTGAGGAAGCTCAAGAAGGTGAAGAAGGCCAACGGCCAGATGCTCGCCATCAACGAGGTATATCACTTCTCTCCAGTTTCCATGATCCGTGGATGCAACTTTAACTATGCTGGCTGGTACTAACTGCCGTGGTTGTGCAATAGATCATTTTTGGTACCGTGTTGGTCTTGTGTATGGCGAAGACACTTGATTTTAGTTGCTGCGTAGGGAGATGTATGCAGCATCGCAGTGTTCTAGCTTTAACCAAACGGTAGAATAATATTGTTTCTGTGGATCGTGCCGAGGTTTTGGTGGTTTCTACTGAAGGTCCTTGGTTCCTTACTAGGTCATGTCTATTGGTCGTGACCTCACTTGTATGTTAGGTTTAGTTCGTGTGTTCTGTGATGTTGCTGAAATAGGGTATTTGGTAGATTTATACCAGATCATATAAGTTGGTTCTGGCCTCATTCGGTGTGAATTTAAATTGAACGAGCCGCTCTCTTAAACAACACTGCGACACTAAGTTCACTTTGCTCTTGTCTTGTTATGTAATAAGTGTTCTCAGTTGGTATCAAATGCGGTACCCTGTTCACCCTGCTTCTGTTATGTTACGAGTGTTTTGAATTAAGTCCATAAATGATTGTTGTCCAGTAGCACTGCAAAATGCAAGTATGCTGATTATTTTTTGAAAACTCTACATCTTATTTCTAGCATCTTATACATGTAAAAAGAGAGTTAGAAAATGTGAATTCAGTGTAACCATGAGCTTTGTTTGTTCTTGTACTCTTTGTATGTTCCTGGTCGCCACCACTGACTGCGAGTGGGGGTCCTGGTCCTCTCCCTCGTCATCCTCGGCGGCGGCATCGCGGCTTGGCGCCATCGCCGTGCCCTGCGTCAACGTCACGATCAGCTTCACGGATCGCCATCTTCACGGTACGGACGCACACATTTCTGAAATCCACAGTCAACAGTTTGGTGTACGCGCTGACTACTGAATCATGAGACATGCGTGTGGTTGTGCTTGTGCAGAGGTTGGTCGAAGAGGGCTGGAGTTCATGCCGTTCCTGCTGTCCCTGTTCGTGTTCCTCTTCGGCACCTCCTGGTTCATCTTCGACCTCATCCTGGTGAGATTTCCATCCAACCCTCCCCGTCCCCATGGTGCTCTTTCTAGTTAGTACTCGTCCGACAGAGTTGCTTGGAGTAACTATACTCAAGATGCAGTCGCAGTAGGATTAGTTGCTTGGAGTATTTAACAAGACCGAACAAGATTTAACTAACAATATTTCTTAGTAAAGCTGAGTAGAGTATATATTCTGAACATGCAAGCATAAATATTCTCAACATAAGTACATGAGTAGGAGTATCATGCTTCTGAATATCTCCAAGCTGGATATTTCCATTAAACATGTTTCTGAATACCTCCCATATATATTTCTATTAGTCTGCTTAGTGCATCATTAAGATTATAAGCATCATTTTCATTGAATCCCGGTTACATATTTGTGTACTCAAGTTGAAAATGGGACTTGGAATAATATGCAAGTTTCATCTTTTCTATTGCAGCGAGTGGGTCGGTTATGCACTGGCAGCGGTGGGCGCGATGGTCCGGGCCAAGCAGAGAAAGATAGGTGAGATATGCTCAGAGGTGATCATCGACAAGTCCTCGGACAAGATGACGATGGAGAGTATAGTGGAGGCACAGCACATCATGAAGAAGGTGCACGAGTACGTCAAGACGACGAACGTCGTGATCCTCAGGCTATGGTCCATTATTCTAGCCCGGTCACCAAAGGTATATATCATTGCACACTACTCTTGATCATTGACCATCCTTTGTGTAATGTTGGGGTACCGCCCGTCACATATGGTTCTGGACTATAATGTTTTGTGTACTGTTCATTGTCCTGATCATTGTTTCAGTTAAATTCAGTCCAAATTCAGTCTAGGAGTACTCCAAATTTAGTCCAAACACAGTCCAGATATTGTTTTGTTTTCCTTGTACTCCAAATTAATTCCAAACACAGTCCAGGAGTATAAACAAGTTTACAGATTCAGTCCAATTTCAATTGTGCAGGAAATTCACCTGTGCGGCGGCGGCGGGGAAGGAGCAGCACCGGCAGCCCTGATAGAGGAAGCCATGTTGCCGTTTTGTTTGTTCCCAGCCTTGACTATGGTTGTCCAGTGAGTCCGGCATGTCGTCATTTTCTTGTAAAGCAGTATTGTATCACACTTGTAGAGCTCGTTACACATGTAGATCTTGTAAAGTACTGTATTACACATGGTCATATGTATTGGCAACGTGATCTGGTTGCTCTTATTTGAAGTATCATGTGTGCTTTTGTCTG
Source organism: Triticum urartu (assembly GCF_003073215.2). NCBI lineage: Eukaryota > Viridiplantae > Streptophyta > Magnoliopsida > Poales > Poaceae > Triticum > Triticum urartu. The sequence continues at coordinate 4,734,372 of NC_053023.1, forward strand.
CCAAGTTAAATACTAGTTGAAATATGAAGAATATGAGCCTGATAGATGGGACTCACTTACCAGACCCAAACCTGACAACTGGGACCCATCTGACTGGTGGACCCATTTAATAAAAAAAGGAAATTATAATTATTTAGACGAAAAGGCCAAGGCCCAATAATAAAAAAGGCTGCAATGTTGGGCCAGGCCCACGAAGTCGACCAAAAATTGACAGAAAAAAAATATAGAAAGGCTGAATTAATGGGCTAGGCCCATGTAGAAAACTGAATTGGACCGAGCTGAATCTTGTGCCACATCAGCTTGCCACGCTGGATGCCTACGTGGCCTAGGGAGGTTGCTAGTGACCAAAATGCCATAGTGGACATATTTTGGTCGTAAACGTCTTTGATCATTCTAGAAGAAAGGTCGCTATAGTCAGTTTATGACCGCCAGCTTTTGACCTTCTGTTTTTGGTCACAAAAAGGTCGCAAATGGAAATTTGTGACATTTCAGTGACCAATAGTGGTGGTCACAAGTTGACATGTTTCTTGTAGTGTAGAATGACATACTTCAAAATATGATGACTATGTAAACAGGATGACATGATATAACTATATGATATGTCTATTAAAGTGGTTGGCATGCCATAAATGACAAACATGCCATCGATGGAAACATGATGGCATGATATAATTCACGGATAGAATGACATAATTTAAATATGATGACTATGTAAATAGGATGAGATGATATAACTATATTATGTCTTTGGAAAATGGGTTGGCATGCCATAATTCAGATACATGCTGTCAACGTAAACATCATGGCATGACATAATTCAAATATATGATTTATATACTAAGGAAGTGAGCAGAGGGCAATCACATATATGATGTGTCAACTAAGGAGATGGCATTCAATATTGTGTATATGATGTAAAAACTAAACATTGCAATACAACATATGCATTATATGAGTAATATAACCCTGCCAAGTTTGAGCATACACCTCAGGGGGATAATAGGACTGGTCATCTGCCTCTGAATCCTCCTATGAAGAGCTAACTGTAACCAACAAGATATCTGCTTCAGCAGGTAGCATTGTCTACTCTGAAGACCTTGTTTTCACTCTAGATTTCTCCATCACCAATTCAAATGGCTGATGCACAGGAAGAGCAGTTGGATATACAAACATTATCGACAAAAGCAATGAGAAATACCAAAAAAGGACGACATGATATAATTCACATATATGACGCTTGCCTAAACAGCATGACATTGCATAATTCACATACATAATTCCTTGCAACAAGATAACATTGCATAATTCACATATATAATGTCTTGCCACAAGATGGCATTGCATAATTCACATATATGGTAATTAGACACTAAACAGGTGGCATTCACACAAAGCATGTCTAAACTAAGCAAATGAGATAGAAATGCAAGATACCATATGCACGATATGAGCAACATAACCCTGCCAAGTTAGGGCAAGCACCTCGGGGGGGGGGGGGATATGACTAGTCATCTGTCTCTGAATCCTCCTCCGAGGACCTATCGGTAACTAGCAAGACATGTGATTCGTCAGATAGCATTGTCTACTCTGAAGAGCTTGTTTCCACTCTAGATTTTTCCATGACCGTGCCAAATGGCTGATGCACAGGAAGAGTAATTGAATGTACTAAAATTGTTGACAAATTTAACATGTAATAAAAAAATGATGGCATGATATAATTCACATATAAGATGACTGGCTAACCAGGGTGGCATTGCAAAATTCACATATATGATGCTTGGCTAGACAAGATGGCATTGCATGATTCACATATACGATAAAGAAACTAAACAGATGGCATTGACACAAAGCATGTCTAAACTAAGCAGATGACATCTTTAATGTATACAGTAAGCAATGCAAGGCACCATATGCATGATATTACCAACATCAGCATGCCAAGTTAGAGCGAAGACCTCATGGGGTAAATAGGAGTGGTCTTCTCCTTCTGAATCCACCTCATAACAGTTATCTTCCTGTTGATTACGATCCGAAATGGGTGGAGGGGGTCTGCCTTTGCGCCCACCATGGAACGACGTCTGCATGAAATTTTATTGCCACGCAAGGCTCGTCTCTTTTGCTCTACATGATCAGTTCCATTGTGTACAATAACTGGCATGCATAGGAATAAAACATAGTGAGATTATGTAAGGAGTGCATGCACAAATGCAGAGTGATGGTAGCAAACTATGGATAGACCAAAAACCAATGATAGCAGACAGATAATAGCTTTAGTTAAAAATATAGATAATGGCTCCTTTAATGTTTGTTTGCACCCAACATGAAACTCATAGTAGACACCGGAGATTAACCAGATAGTAGACAGATAGTACTGATTGCTGCCCCAATATGTACCCCACAATCATTTAAAAACTCAAGTTTCAGCATTAGTTTGGACCTGACTCGGAGTCTAATAGGTGAATACGAAGATAATGTAGCATGTCATCATATTAAGCGACGCATAACGTAAGCAGACACGGAAGAGTGCGACCTCTCCTGCGGACCCGTGTAGTCCTCAAGGTCATCTACTCATTTGATGATGGTAATGCAGTTGTCGTGGCTGCCGGCGGCGGGGAAGAAGATCTGAGGCGGCGAAAGACAGTCTGGAGAGCGGATCCCTGCTGTGGTGAACCCTTCCGTCGTTGGAGCAGCTGAGCTGGTGTGGAACACAGTGCCGCAGGAGCAGGACAAACCACACAAGGTTTTCTTTGACACATATCTGTAACAGAAATAATTGAGTAAGGGCTTGTTTGAATTTGAGGATTCTAACAATGCAGGGATAGGAAATAGACAGGAATAGGATAGGAATGCACGTGCAAAACAGAGAATTTAAAAACACAGGATTTCTGCCAATCTGGGTGTTTGATTCACAACAATTGGAAGATCACAAGATGCAAAAAAGCATGGTGAGATTATGTTAAACCACAAGAAAATGTACGGTTATAATGCTATTATGCTACTATCTCTTAGTCTTGTGCTTGATGAATAGGAATATGAAAAGGAGGAGAAGTGGAAATTAGAATTCCTACGATTTTTGTTTCAAGGAGACACTAAAGGAACAAATCCTACAGTTTTCCTTTGCTCCATTCCTTTGCACCAAATTCATGAAAAGTAGTACCATAGGAAACTTTCCAATTCCGATGTTTTTCATTCACTTTTCCTTTCAAGCACTGGTGATTCTAGTAGGTAGGCTTGAGCAAGGAAAATCCTACACTAAAAAATGTTTTTGTGCTACTTCTATTACTTTGGACCCAGGCCACTGCCATACTAGCTCAACTCCCAGGCCCATCGACAAATGTACAGCTCAAACGCGCAGAGATAAATAATGATGGCGTTCAAGAGAGTCCATCACGGATAGCTAAGTTGCCTGGTACCTCACTGCTTGTCATATAGAAGGATAAAATAATCGTATTTCCCGTTACTACAAGTGCTGAGTGGACAATATATATAACATGTAGAGTAAAAAAGAGATGCAACAAGTGTACAACCTCTTTGGCGAAGCCATGTCGATCTCAGCATGATTGGGTTGGCCGGTGAGGATGCTCCGGCTGACTTGGCTGTCGGAGGAGGGGAAGAAGATCTTAGGCGTCTGGAGATGGAGCCCGAGGTACTACTCCACTATGATGGAGGGTTTCGTCGTTGGAGCTGCTCCGGTGAGTTGTATGACGCCGAGGCTGAAGCAGGACAAGAGAGACAATGAACAACGTTAACCTGAGTGGAATTCTAATAGCATCTCCAATACATGACGTAAAATACATAACCACAAAGTGCTAGATGTAAAATACATCAGCCGCTCATCTCTGAATTTAACTGTCGAAACTGAACTTAACTGTCGAAACTGAACTTACCTGTCGAAACTGAACTTAACTGTCGAAACTGAACTTATGAATTTTATTGTCGAAACTGAACGCACTAGCAAGGTGAGGCTACACGTCGGTCGACTGACTTTTTCATCTATGGTCAGTCGATTTTGCAGCCGTTGGATACGAAATCAAGGGCCTGCGGTTCATCTTCAACCTCCACCCCCCTGAGCCGGCCAAACAGCAGCCCCCCGCCGCCCGCGGCTGGCGGTGCGCCGCCCCCCCCCCCCCCCAAAAACCCCCCCCCGCCGGTCCGCCGCCGCCCCGGCCATCCCTCTAGGCGCCCCCGTGCCGAGCTTTTTCTCCGGCGATCCCCACGCCACCGCCCCGCCAACGCCCCGCCACCGTCGGTGACCACCGCCCCCATCCTGAACCCTAAGATAGATAGTGGGGTACCTCTCCGGCGAGCCCCCCTCCCCGCTGTGGTTGGTTCTTCCTTCACCCCAGCGGCATCGGAGTGAAGTGTAGCTAAATCGGAGGAGCATCGCAAGCAAGAGCAAGAGCGAGAGCAGCAGCGCGAGCAAGAGCAGACCAGGAAGGGGACCGAGAGCAAGAGCAGAGCAGCAGCGTGAGCGAGAGCTAAAGCAGCTACAGGTCCTACTGATGTGGACGTCGCCGCCGAGGGAGGGACGTCGTGGAGGAAGTGGTCGGCGACGCCGCCGTGGATGGAGCCATGCCGTGTCGGCTCGGGACCGAGCGCCGACAGCACCGTGAGATCGAATCAAGAAGAAAATGCAGCGATTAGTGTACAACCTCTTTGGTGGCGCCGATTAGGCCGGAGCTTCATCCGAGGAAACGGTGATGATGATGCTCTTCCGGTGGTGCAGGTGAAGATGGCGGTGTGGGAATGGAGGTGGCGTGAAAGACGAGGGGAACGTCGGGGCAGCTCCTTGGAGGTGGAGGATGGGGTGGCTCAACCGGCGGGACGATGAGACCGACGACGGATCCTCATCCGGTACGGTGGATGAGGGACGTCGAGGTGTTGATGTGGATGACGTCGTCAGGGAAGAGGCTCCGGTTAGGTGGCGGACGGAGCAGGGTGTGGGGTTTCGTCACGGGTTTTGGTGGCCTCGGTGTACGAATGGGTGGGCGGATGGGATGGCAGTGGTGAACCATGGCTTAGAGACGCGCTTGTCCGAAATATGGGGTAAGTTACGAAAATACCCCCACCGATTTGAGGTGGTTTCTTTCGGTTCAGGGGTACCACGGGCATTTCGCGTGTCAGGATTTCACTGGAGGTGGGAGTTTTCGCGTGTCAGGTGTCAGAATTTCGGAATAGCAAGGCGCAGGTTGAGATGGAGGGAGTTGTCGGAGCACAACAAGACAACGATATATCTTAAATATTTCGGGCTAACAAGGCACAGGTTGAAGAGGCGGGAGTTTCGCAGCATGATAGACAGAGACGCTAGCTTGAATTTTTGGCATAACAAGGCGCGGCTTGAAATTTCGGAAGAACAAGCTTAACGTATACCAAAAAAAGGCAATTTGCACCTCAACACGCACAACACACACACACAAACATCATTTAGACTAGAGTAAGGTACACGTGCATTGCACGCATGAGATTTGGCAACCAAATTATGAATAAATACCACATTATAGCATGCAAGCTTTGAGTCATATATGCATGATGTAGATGTTCGTTTAATTCTTATAGTTCATTTCTTTCAAAATCATCTAGTTTTTATAAGAAAGCTAATCTACTTTAAGATTCATGGAATTGTGCGTCGTAAGACATAAAATAAAAACAAATAATGGCAAATCATGTAGAAAAACATTTGGGCAATTCTGATATAGAAGATTCTAGAACAAATAAGAAGTGCTTGTGTTTTGATGTTTGTGCATTATGCTTAAGTTCAACCATGGAGTCTTCTAGATTATACATGTGGTGAAATCTGGTGGAATCTAGATGATATCAAACGGCCAGTAGTGCTAAAATTTGCCATCTTTGGACCATCGGATTCACCTCATCCAATGACCATCTTTCAAAGTTAAAGTTACTCGCACACAATAAAAAATATATAAAATATAATATATATAGGGGTATAGATAAAGATATGTGATGCAACAGCCGCTCATCATTTCTAATTAGAATAGTGTGTCCATGCACGGATGCGACGTGGCCAAATGATGTCTGCCATCAGTATCTCAAATTCAAATCAGTCTGACCTTGTTCAATGTGTATACATTACAACATGCTCGTTTCCAAACCACACTGCGCAGATCTCCGTTATATTCATGCATGCATGGGTTTCAAACATCAGGATTTCTTATTCAAGTATTTGAATTCAACTTTACATCGATTATGACTTCACCTATTCAGCTATTCTTTTACACCCACACAGTAGTCTTCTCTTTATAATTGTACCACTAACTTTCTCTCGTGCATGCATGCAGACACACTACCAGTCGGCATTATCCATCGCACGCATGCAATCTTTTTCTTCAGGTCGGTCTCCCATGAAGGCACACACCAACACATATCCCCCTCTCCATCATATCGGGCATTGTTTATCTCTCACGCGTGCATGCGCAACGATCGATGTTCCTCTATGTATGTGTGTATATAGCTTCGTCTTTCATAGTTTTCCACACAAACCGATCAATCGATATATCCAGTGAGGTCTCACCCTCTTTCCCACGTCCACATCGATCAGTCTATGCCTCTCTATATAGGATTAACATATATAGCTAATACACCCACATTAATTATGAATCCAATGTCCCCCTCTCATCATACATGCCTTCCGCTTCATCTCTCAGACGTGTGCACAATGGCGAAGACAGGGGGCAGTAAGGGCCCTGCCCCCCTCCCCCCTAACATCACTATATATCAAGGCTAATATGAATGTGATCATCAGACAATTGCTGCTAAAAATGGTTTAAGTTCATGAATTGACCCTCCTAGTAAAGGATTAGCAACGCTTGGCCCCCTAGCTCATTTATTTTTCATGGCTCCGCCACTTTGCGCATCAGCGCACGTGTTTGCCCCCCTCTCTAAATATCGATCTCGCACTTGTGCATTCCTTCATAGTCTCCCTCCACTCTGCCCCTCGCACCATCTTCTAGCCCCCCTACCGGATTTTGCCACATGTACAATCTAGCAGACTCCATGGTTGAACTTAAGCATAATGCACAAACCTCAAAACAATAGTGGTTCTCTTTTGTTCTAAAATCTTCCGTATCATAACTGCCCAAACTTTTTTCTAGTTGAATTGCCATTATTTGTTTTTACTTTATGCTTTACAACGCACAATTCCATGAATCAAAAAATAGATTAAGGGCTTCTTTGATTCAAAGGATTCTCAAAGGAATTTTTGAGGATTCTAATCAGTAGGAATTTTTCCTATCTTGGTTGTTTGATTCATAGGATTGTAAACCATAGGAATTTTTCCATATGATTCATTTGCACTAGATTTCATAGGAAACATCCCATCCACTCAAACCTCTTTGAAAGAATTCTGCGTTTTTTCTATGCACAATCAAACACTCGTACACTCATGTAGAATTCAAGACGACATTCCACTATAATCCCATGTTTTTCTTATTCCCGCGTTCTTAGCTTTTTTATAAAAACTAATTGATGTTGAATGAGATGAACTATAAGAATTAAACGAAGGGCTACATCAGGCATATATGACTCAGAGCTTACATGCTATAGTGTGGTATTTATTCATAATTTGGTTGCAAAATCTGATGCATGCAATGCACGTGTACCTTACTAGTACTTCGAGTATGTGCAAAACACGTAAATTAAAATACCAATGGCATGCTACACGGTGTCTCTCTTACAGTTCATGAAGCCATGTGGCACATGTGTAGGCGTTGTCGCGACCTCCTTGCGTGGATTGATCACAGTGACGTGCTGCTGGTTCCAGAAGAATGTACTCATCCTCCCTGAGCCATACTGGCGGTACATGCACGAAGCGAAGAAGTGCACGCACGCCATGCACGCACTCATTCCTCGCACGCACACGCGGGTACACGGGCGGACGCAATTTTGTACCAAGATCCACCCCATGTGATAATTTGACGCGTGTAAAGTCGTTCACTTCATTGATGGTCAATTAATATAGCGCATGCAAATTGAGTGGACGTGAGGGCGGAAGAAAGACATTATTACTCCACTGTGTGCATGCGAGTAGTTAAATTGTGGGTCGCTAGTAGTACTTCCATTGGTCTCCTTCGTATTTTGTGCCAATTTTTGACAGTAACATAATATTTACGCATTTGAGCGGTGTAGTACTTGAAATTTATGTTCCGCTAAACTCATCAGGAGCCGTTTCGTTCCTCGAAACCAAAACCATCAATTAATCTTTACCTTGTTCCCATCACATTCGAAATCCTGCTCACACCTACTAGTAATACGTACCAAACCTGAACGTGTTCCCACTATGCAGGTATTAGTACTAGTGCTAGTACTTAGGTTATAAAAAGGGGAACTACCTAACCAAAAATCACTCTACCTTTCCTCCTCATAAGTGCTTCTTCTTCGTCCTTCGTTGCCATGGCCGGTGAGCAGAGCTCTAGGTCGAGAACTACTCGTAACAAGGGAGCGGCAACCAAGGCTGCGGAAAAAAAGAGAGGGCTCGCCGCCACGCAGAGACCTCGAAAGATCTCTCACGGGCAGGCGATGGCTGCCAGGAGCGCCCTAGCCGCGGAGGCGAACATGCCGAGCTGGCGGAGCTGGAGTCATTATCCCTCGACGGCATGCCTGATCAGCTGAATAAGCAGAAGGAGTTCATCCAAGGCTTGATGGAGTTGCTGAAGGAGAGCCTCGACGACATGCCCGCTGAGCTCAATCAATAGGGGGAGTTGACCGTCGGCTTAGTGATGTTACTAAAGAAGAGCATTGCCTCGGAGAAGAAGGAGACCGGTGAAATCATGTGACTTCAGGAGGACAATGCGAAGCTCTGCCACGAGATCGACCTGTTGAAGGAGAAGAACGTCGGCTGGAAGAAGCTGCATGAGAATAGTAGTTCCTCGATGAAGATGCTGCAGGCCCTCGACATGGAACAGAAGAAAGAGTTGGCGAAGCTCCGCATCAAGCACCCGGCTGCTGTCAAGGTACGTAATATGGCCGTGGAACAGATGATGAAGGCTCGCGTCGAGAAATGCCGCGTCATGGACACTGAGGGAGTCCTGGATTAGGGGGTGTCCGGATAGCCAGACTATACCTTCAGTCGGACTCCTGGACTATGAGGATACAAGATTGAAGACTTCGTCTCGTGTCCGGAAGGGACTTTCCTTGGCGTGGAAGGCAAGCTTGGCGATACGGATATGTAGATCTCCTACCATTGTAACCGAATTTGTGTAACCCTAACCCTCTCCGGTGTCTATATAAACCGGAGGGTTTTAGTCCGTAGGACAACATACAGAACAACAATCATACCATAGGCTAGCTTCTAGGGTTTAGCCTCTCCGATCTCGTGGTAGATCTACTCTTGTACTACCCATATCATCAATATTAATCAAGCAGGACGTAGGGTTTTACCTCCATCAAGAGGGCCCGAACCAGGGTAAAACTTCGTGTCCCTTGCCTCCTATTACCATCCGGCCTAGACGCACAGTTCGGGACCCCCTACCCGAGATCCGCCGGTTTTGACACCGACATTGGTGCTTTCATTGAGAGTTCCTCTATGTCGTTGATGTCAGGCTTGATGGCTCCTATGATCTGTTGGAAATATGCCCTAGAGGCAATAATAAAAGCATTATTATTATATTTCTTTGTTCATGATAATTGTCTTTATTCATGCTATAACTGTATTATCCGGAAATCGTAATACACGTGTGAATACATAGACCATAATATGTCCCTAGTGAGCCTCTAGTTGACTAGCTCGTTGATCAACAGATAGTCATGATTTCCTGGCTATGGACATTGGATGTCATTGATAACGGGATCACATCATTAGGAGAATGATGTGATGGACAAGACCCAATCCTAAGCATAGCACAAAGATCGTGTAGTTCGTTTGCTAGAGCTTTTCCAATGTCAAGTATCTTTTCCTTTGACCATGAGATCGTGTAACTCCCGGATACCGTAGGAGTGCCTTGGGTGTATCAAACGTCACAACGTAACTGGGTGACTATAAAGGTGCATTACAGGTATCTTCGAAAGTGTCTGTTGGGTTGACACGGATCGAGACTGGGATTTGTCACTCCATATAACGGAGAGGTATCACTGGGCCCACTCGGTAATGCATCATCATTATGAGCTCAAGGTGACCAAGTGGTTGATCACAGGATCATGCATTACGGTACGAGTAAAGTGACTTGCCGGTAACGAGATTGAACAAGGTATTGGGATACCAACGATCGAGTCTCGGGCAAGTAACATACCGATTGACAAAGGGAATTGTATACGGGGTTGATTAATCCTCGACATCGTGGTTCATCCGATGAGATCATCGTGGAGCATGTGGGAGCCATCATGGGTATCCAGATCCCGCTGTTGGTTATTGACTGGAGAGTCGTCTCGGTCATGTCTGCTTGTCTCCCGAACCCGTAGGGTCTACACACTTAAGGTTCGGTGACGCTAGGGTTATGAAGATATGTATATGCAGTAATCCGAATGTTGTTCGGAGTCCCGGATGAGATCCCGGACGTCACGAGGAGTTCCGGAATGGTCCGGAGGTAAAGCATTATATATAGGAAGTGCTGTTTCGGCCATCGGGACAAGTTTCGGGGTTATCGGTATTGTACCGGGACCACCGGAGGGGTCCCGGGGGCCCACCGGGTGGGGCCACCTGTCCCGGGGGGCCACATGGGCTGTAGGGGGTGCGCCTTGGCCTTCATGGGCCAAGGGCACCAGCCCTACTAGGCCCATGCGCCTAGGGTTTCCACCACGGAGGAGTCCAAGTGGTGGAAGGCACCCCGAGGTGCCTTGGGGGGGAGGGAAACCCTCCCCTGGCCGCCGCACCTAGGAGATCAGATCTCCTAGGCTGCGCACCACCCCCCCTTGGCCCTCCTATATATAGTTGGGGAGAGGAGGGATTTCATACCTCAGCCTTTGGTGCTTCCTCTCTCCCCGTTACGTCTCTCTCTCGTAGTATAGGCGAAGCCCTGCTACTGTGACGCCCTGCATCCACCACCACGCCGTCGTGCTGCTGGATCTTCATCAACCTCTCTTCCCCCCTTGCTGGATCAAGAAAGGAGGAGACGTCATCCGTTCCGTACGTGTGTTGAACGCAGAGGCACCGTCCGTTCGGTGCTAAGATCATCGGTGATTTGAATCACGTCGTGTTCGACTACATCATCCCCGTTCTTTGAACGCTTCCGCTCGTGATCTACAAGGTACGTAGATGCATCTAATCACTCGTTGCTAGATGAACTCCTAGATGGATCTTGGTGAAACCGTAGGAAAATTTTTGTTTTCTGCAACGTTCCCCATCATGATCATCAATAGCGATGCAGTCCAGGGTGAGATCTTCCTCCCCGGACAGATCTTCGTCTTCGGCAGCTTTGCACTGCGGGCCAATTCACCTGGCCATCTGGAGCAGATCGAAAGCTATGCCCCTGGCCGTCAGGTCAGATTTGGAAGTTTAAACTACACGGCTGACATCTGCGGGGACTTGATCTTCGACGGATTCGAGCCACTGCCGAGCACGCCGCATTGTCGCGACGAGCATGATGTAGCTCTGCCGCCGAACAGTGCTCTGGAGGCCGCACCCGCATCGGCTTCGACCCTTAATTCGGAGCCAACTGCGCCAATCGAGGATGGGTGGTTGGACGCCGCCTCGGGGGCTACGATCCCGACGGCGATCGAGCCGAACACCAGCCCCACACTCCGCGAGACTCGTGACTCCAAGGAGCCGAACTCCTCTCCGGACTCCGAACCTTCCACGCCCCTGCCGATCGAATCTGATTGGGCGCCGATCATGGAGTTTACTGCCGCGGACATCTTTCAGCACTCGCCTTTCGGCGATATTCTGAAGACACTAAAGTCTCTCTCTTTATCAGGAGAGCCCTCGCCGGACTACGGTCGACAAGGTTGGGATACGGACGATGAAGAAATTCAAAGCCCACCCACCACCCACTTTGTAGCCACTGTCGACGATTTAACCGACATGCTCGACTTCGACTCTGAAGACATCGACGGTATGGACGCCGATGCAGGAGACGATGAAGAACCAGCGCCTATTGGGCCCTGGAAAGCCACCTCATCATACGACATATACATGGTGGACACCCCAAAAGAAGGAGATGGAGATGGAACAGCGGAGGATGACCCCTCCAAGAAACAGCCTAAGCGCTGGCGTCAGCGGCGCCGCTCAAAATCCCGCCAAAGCAAATACGGTGATTCCAGCATGGGAGATAATAATACTCCGGAGAGTGCCGAAGAAAACCCCCTCCAGCAAGATTCAGCACAGGAGGATGGAGAAGCCAGCCCTCATGAGAGAGTGGCAGACAGAGAGGTCGAGGACGATAACTATATGCCTCCCTACGAAGACGAGGCAAGCCTCGACGACGACGAATTCGTCGTGCCAGAGGATCCCGTCGAGCAAGAGCGTTTTCAACGCAGGCTTATGGCCACGGCAAGAAGCCTCAAGAAAAAACAGGAACAGCTTAGAGCTGATCAAGATTTGCTAGGCGATAGATGGACTGAAGTCCTTACGGCCGAAGAGCATAAACTCGAACGCCCCTCCAAGAGCTACCCAAAGCGCAGGTTGCTACCCCGATTAGAGGAGGAAGCACTTAAACCTACATCACCAGCACTCGATACGGACGACCGGCCACCTCGTGGCCGCGACAGAGAGGCCTCTCGGCCCTCCACTCAAGCCGCACCCCGTACCAAGGCACGGGAAAATGCGCCTGACCTGCGAGATATGTTGGAGGACAAGGCAAGGCAAACAAGATCGATCTACGGATCGCGTGGGCGCCCCACGACTCGAGACGGTAACCGTCACGCCGGACACAAATCCGGCTGGGCCGAACACAGTAGACAAAGCTCATCGGAGCTACGTCGTGATATGGCCTAGTAGAGAGGCGCCGCACACCCACTGTGCTTCACAGACGAAGTAATGGATCATCAAATCCCCGAGGGTTTCAAACCCGTAAACATTGAATCATATGATGGCACAACAGATCCCGCGGTATGGATCAAGGATTATCTCCTTCATATCCACATGGCCCGCGGCGATGATCTCCACGCCATCAAATACCTCCCTCTCAAGCTTAAAGGACCAGCTCGGCATTGGCTTAACAGCTTGCCAACAGGATCAATCAGTTGTTGGGAGGACCTGGAAGCCGCATTCCTCGACAATTTCAAGGGCACTTATGTGCGACCACCAGACGCCGATGACCTAAGCCACGTAATTTAGCAGCCAGAGGAATCGGCCAGGCAATTCTGGACACGGTTCCTAACAAAGAAAAATCAAATAGTCGACTGTCCGGACGCAGAGGCCCTAGCAGCCTTCAAGCACAATATCCGTGACGAGTGGCTTGCCCGGCACCTTGGACAGGAAAAGCCGAAATCTATGGCAGCACTCACGACACTCATGACCCGCTTTTGCGCGGGAGAGGACAGCTAGCTTGCTCATAGCAACAATATGACCAAGAACCCTGGTAATTTGGATACCAGGGACAGTAGTGGCAGGTCGCGTCGCAACAAGCAGAAGTGCCGCATTAACGGCGACAATACCGAGGATACGGCAGTTACTGCCGGATTCAGAGGCTATAAATCCGGTCAGCGGAAAAAGCCATTCAAAAGAAATCCTAGGGGCCCGTCCAGTTTGGACCGAATACTCGACTGCTTGTGCCAGATACATGGCACCCCCGAAAAGCTGGCCAATCACACCAACAGGGATTGTTGGGTGTTCAAGCAGGCAGGCAAGTTAAATGCCGAAAATACCGACAAGGGGCTGCATAGCGATGATGACGAAGAGCCCCGGCTGCCGAAAAACAGTGGACAGAAGGGTTTTCCCCCACAAGTGCGGACGATGAACATGATATACGCAACCCACATCCCCAAGAGGGAGCGGAAGCGCGCGTTAAGGGACGTATACGCGGTAGAGCCAGTCGCCCCAAAGTTCAACCCATGGTCCTCCTGCCCGATCACCTTTGATCGAAGGGAACATCCCACTAGCACCCATCATGGAGGATTCGCCGCATTGGTTCTAGACCCAATTATTGACGGATTTCATCTCACTAGAGTCCTTATGGATGGCGGCAGCAGCCTGAACCTGCTTTACCAGGATACAGTGCGGAAAATGGGCATAGATCCCTCGAGGATTAAGCCCACCAAAACGACCTTTAAAGGCGTAATACTAGGTGTAGAGGCCAACTGTACAGGTTCAGTCACACTTGAAGTGGTCTTCGGATCTCCGGATAATTTCCGAAGCGAGGAGTTGATCTTCGACATAGTCCCATTCCGCAGTGGCTATCACGCACTGCTCGGGCGAACCGCATTCGCCAAGTTCAACGCGGTACCTCACTACGCATACCTTAAGCTCAAGATGCCAGGCCCTCGAGGAGTAATTACGGTCAATGGAAACACTGAACGCTCCCTCCGAACGGAGGAGCACACGGTGGCCCTTGCAGCGGAAGTTCAAAGCAGCCTCTCCAGGCAGTTCTCCAGTCCGGCCATTAAACGTCCGGACACCGTCAAGCGCGCCCGGAGTAACCTACAACAAGACCGCCTGGCACGTTCCGAGCAGGCGTAGCAATACAGCCCCAACCCTAGCCCTCGCAAAAATGCGATGCCAGTGCCTCGCGTACATAACTACGCTCTAGAAATACCATGGGTACAAGGGGAGGGGCACCATCACGGCACGCTTGAAACACGGCTTAAACCGCACCAGGGGCTGCCAATTTTTTTATTTTCTCTTACTTTCAGGACTCCATTCTTCGGAAGGCCTGTTCGGCAGTTCAATTGCCGCACAAACGATGCAAGAACCAGGGAAGCAGACAAGCCATGCCACATTACGGAACTCCCAGGAGGTCTCTATCACGAGCAGTATACCTGTTTTGCATACCATTCCAGAGCCTGCCCCTGGAACGGACATGTTAAATAGTCCAACCTTTTTCTTATCGCATTATTTGTATCGTTCTGCTGTGATCGCAGCCCTTTTTAATAAACAATGCATAGCTTTTGTCTATTTTTGCATTACTCTCTTTTTTTATATATATGTTCCTTAACGACATGTTGCACCCTTACACTTTGGTACGGCCAAAATACGCCAGGGGCTTTAGTACCCCTCAATATGGTGTGAGAAGTCCGAACACTTTAACAAGTGCGGCACCCCAAACTTATAGCATTATATGCATCGGCTCCGAATCATGTCTTGGGTCAATAGTTGGGTTTGCCCGGCTCCTATGTTTTGGTGCCTTACGTTCCGCTATATCGGCTAAGGTAGCACTAGGAGAACTACTGCGATTGTGCCCCAGTTGAGCTGGGTCGAGCACCTCAGTAGAGAAAGCTAAAACTGACTGTCATGATGAAGTGAGAGTTGGTCGCTGTTCGAGAGGTTTTTCGAGTCCCTAAAGACTTATGCCGCTTAGAGCGAGGATTCGGCTCTGTCCGGCCAAGGCGTGGATAGCGCCCCGAACTCGGTCTTCCGAATACCAGGGGCTTTGCCGAAATTTAAAATTATAGAATTCTATGGCTAAGTGAGAGTGTTCATGCATTATAGTCCGATTGCCTTGTTCGTTGTGCTTAGCGCCTCCCTCGAAGGACCCAAACATGGGAAAAAGAGCGCTCAGGTTTATCCCTGAACACCCCAGCACTAGCGGCACGGGGGCAGAAGCCGATGACTGGCCATCTCTCAGAATTGATAAACAACCGCACAAAAGGTAATATTTTAAATTCCAACAGCATTGCTTAGCGCATATGAACAAGTTTTCAGCGCACAGGACAAAACGAGCGAGTTTTACTCAAAAATAACATCCCTGGAACATTCATCCGCCATAAGGCAGGCACCCTTCAGAACATCCTTATAATAATTCTCGGGCTTGCGATGCTCTTTCCCCGGCGGTGGCCCATCCTTCACAAGCTTCTCAGCATCCAGCTTGCCCCAGTGCACCTTAGCACGGGCAAGGGCCCTACGGGCACCTTCAATACAAACGGAGCTCTTGATGACTTCGAGCCTTGGACAGGCCCCCACCAGCCGCCGCACCAGCCCGAAATAGCTCCCAGGTAGAGCCTCTCCAGGCCACAGCCGAACTATGAGGCCCTTCATGGCCAGTTCGGCCGCCTTGTGGAGCTCGACCAGTTGCTTCAGCTGGTCGCTCAGGGGCACGGGGTGTCCGGCCTCAGCATACTGAGACCAGAACACCTTCTCTGTCGAGCTGCCCATCTCGGCTCGATAGAATGCGGCGGCATCGGACACGCTACGGGGAAGATCTGCGAATGCCCCTGGAGAGCTCCGGATTCGGGTAAGTAACAAGTAACTCACGTTTATGTGTTTGCTTTGCATAAAGAATGCCTTACCCGCCGCTATCTTTTTCACCACATCCAACTCCTGGAGGGTCTTCTGGGATTCGGCCTTGGCAGACTTGGCGTTTTTAATAGCCGCCGCAAGCTCGGACGCTCGCGTCTTTGAGTCAAGCTCCAAACTCTCATGTTTTTTCATGAGAACCTAGAGCTCTTGCTGCACCTTGCCAACCTGGGCCTCATACTTCTCCTGCTCGGTGTGCTCCGTGGCTGCCCTCTTCTCGGCCTCGACCAGCGCTTGCTTAAGGGTCGTCACCTCAGACGTGGCCCCTACAATAGCCACGATAATCCTGTCATTTTTTGCAATTGCACTTTATATATATATATTTAAACACGGTATTTCTTACCTTCCTTGTCCTCAAGCTGCTTCTTGGCACGCCCGAGCTCTTGCTCGGACCGCTCGAGGTTCTGCTTTAGCATGTCCACTTCCGCAGTCAGTGCGGCGGATGCCAGCAGAGAAGCCTGCATACGCATATTGACTCCTTTTTGTTAGACTCCTGCGAATTTTATTTGATCCACTATTCGGCTTTTCTTCCCGAACGCCAAATAGAGCATCAGGGGATACTGTCTATGCGGTAATATTATTTACACATTCTTTACTTACCTCAAAGCCTGTTAAAAGGCTAGTACAAGCTTCAGTCAGTCCGCTCTTGGCGGACTGAACCTTCTGGACCACCGCACTCATAATGGTGCGGTGCTCCTCATCGATGGAGGCGCCTTGGAGCGCCTCCAACAGATTGTCCGGCACCTCCGGTTGGACGGGGGTCACCGGCACGGTGAGCTTGCTCCCCTTGGAAGGAGGTCGCCCGCCGGACTCCGGAACCTTTGAAGGTTCCAGAGCGGTGTCCAGCCTAGGGCCGGACTTGGAGCCCTGGGGGTTTTATCCCCTTTACTCCTGGAGTCCGGGAGGTCGCCTTGCGGCGCCTCCAGGACCACCTCCTCCTGGCTTGGAACCTGTCGGGACAACACTTCGGTGTCGTCCGGAGGGCGGGGTGAGGAAGCCGTCGGAAGCGAATTCACATCCGACGAGTCCAGTGAACCGCTCGACGACGCGTCGAGCCGGTCTTTGGGTGGGCTGCATAATCATATTCGACATAAGGGAAATCTGTGCAATAAATGAATACTATGAATTACTCTAGTATCCGGATACTTACGATTTCGCCAGGGGCTTGGCCCTGAGCGGCCACTCCTCTCCGTCGTCATCGGCGTTGGTGGAGTAGTCCGGAGGAAGGGTTCTTCCCTTCTTGGACCCTTCGGCCTCCCCAGTAAGGGCGGCCTTCCTTTTCTTCTCTTCTTCCGCTGGGGGGGGGAGAGGTCTCTTCTTCCTCCTCCCCGTCTTCACGGGAGGAATGCGCCTTGGAGTCGTCGGATGATGAACCCGACACCTCCTGGCTCCGGGCACTCTTTCGAGTCCCCGTGGCCTTCTTCGTGGCCTTCTTCTCCGGCACCACATGGGGTGCCAGAACCAGCAACTTCGCCAAGCGGGCATCAGCTGGGTCTTCGGGCAAAGGAGCCGGACAGTCGATCTGTCCGGACTTCGCCTGCCAAACCTGTCAAAGGTAAGGGAGCTTAGATCCCGCATAGAGTTAAACTATGAAAAACTAATACCCTGTAAAAGGTACAAACAACTTACCGCGCTAGCGTGACGCTGCGCGCTGAATCCGCGATCCTCGATAGCGGATGCGGGAGCCACGGCGCCCTTGAAAAGCACCTTCCAGGCATCTTCGTATGTCGTGTCGAAGAGCCTGCTCAGAGTTCGGTGCTGCGCCGGGTTGAACTCCCACAGATTAAAGGCCCGTTGTTGACACGGGAGGATCCGGCGGATGAGCATAACCTGGACTACGTTGACAAGCTTGAGCTACTTGTCTACCAGGGTTTGGATGCATGTTTGCAGTCCAGTCACCTCTCCTTTGCTGCCCCACGACAGGCCCGTCTCTTTCCAGGACGTAAGCCGCGTTGGGGGTCCGGACCGGAACTCGGGGGCTGCGACCCACTCAGGGTCGCGCGGCTCAGTGATGTAAAACCACCCCGATTGCCACCCCTTTAGGGTCTCCACATAGGAGCCCTCGAGCCATAAGACGTTGGGCATCTTGCCCACCATGGCGCCTCCGCACTCCGCCTGGTTACCGCGCACCACCTTCGGCTTGACGTTCAAAGTCTTGAGCCATAGGCCGAAATGGGGGCGGATGCAGACGAAAGCCTCGCACATGACGATAAACACCGAGATGTTGAGGATGAGTTCGGGGCCAGATCATGGAAATCCAGGTCGTAGTAGAACATGAGTCCCCGAACGAATGGGTGGATAGGAAAGCCCAGTTCGCGGAGGAAGTGGGGAAGGAATACTACCCTCTCATGGGGCCTTGGGGTGGGGAGGAGCTGCCCCTCTTCGGGAAGCCGGTGCGCGATGTCGTTAGACAAGTATCCGGCCTTCCTCAGTTTTTTGATGTGTCCCTCCGTGACGGAGGAGACCATCCACTTGCCTCCCGCTCCGGACATGGCTAGAGAAGGTTGAGGTGGGGAGTGCGGACTTGGGCGCTGGAGCTCGAGTGCGCAAAAAGGGATAGGCAAAGGAGGAAGAAGGCGTAGGTGAAAAGGTGGATCCTTATCCCCTTATATGGGTGGACGCAACTACGTGTCCCCACCAGCCTGGTAAAACTCGCTTATCTCCAAGCATCACAATCAATGGCGCGGTTGGGTTACCCACGCCCGTATTGATGAGAATCCCGGAATAAGGGGACACGATCTCTGCTTTAACAAGATGTGCCAAGGAAACTACCGCGCATGACGCGCTGAGGTGGGATAATAAAACGATTCGGATAAAGGCTTGGCCGTGGTGTGTCACACTACGGAATACGTCAGCAGATTAGATTTGTGTAAATATTATTCTCTCTATGGAAATATGTGGAAGCTTATTTTGCAGAGCCGGACACTATCTTCGTGTTCCAAATCTTCTATGAAGTACTTGGCGGAGGAACCCGCCTTGCAATGCCGTAGACAATCTGCGCGTCGGACTCGTCGTCATGTGTCCGGAAGGGACTTTCCTTGGCGTGGAAGGCAAGCTTGGCGATACGGATATGTAGATCTCCTACCATTGTAACCGACTTTGTGTAACCCTAACCCTCTCCGGTGTCTATATAAACCGGAGGGTTTTAGTCCGTAGGACAACATACAGAACAACAATCATACCATAGGCTAGCTTCTAGGGTTTAGCCTCTCTGATCTCGTGGTAGATCTACTCTTGTACTACCCATATCATCAATATTAATCAAGCAGGACGTAGGGTTTTACCTCCATCAAGAGGGCCCGAACCTAGGTAAAACTTCGTGTCCCTTGCCTCCTGTTACCATCCAGCCTAGACGCACAGTTCGGGACCCCCTACCCGAGATCCGCCGGTTTTGACACCGACAGACACAATGATGAAGATGGCGGAGGAGACGCGCGAGGAGATGGAGGTCGTGGAGGCGATGAAGAAGCAGTTACGACTCCGCGGCGAATTAGATCGTTTGGGGTGATAATCTTACTTCTTCTTTTGCTCCTGTGTTTCATCTTTTGCTTCGGGTGTTTCGCCGCACGTGGCACGTTCTCTGCGAGGCATGAATAGAACAATGTTTTTTTTGGGGGAATGAATAGAACAATGCTAACAATGAGATGACTAGCAAATTAGATCATTTTTTATCGCCATATGGCACTGGGCTGTCCTGTTTCGTGCTCCTCCGTCGCAGTACTACCCCAGTGGAAAACTTGAGTATATCGCACGGTTCTTTGCTCCTCCTCGATCAGGTCGTCGGCGCATTTATACGAGCAGTCATATCACAAGGCCCTGCCTTCCAGCATTAATGAGCCATCAAATCACAAAGGCCCTCGCCTCTCGTGAAACCGACCAAGCTAGACTGCCCCGCCCTCTAGCCTTTTAAAAAATGTATACTTTTGTACAGCAGTAGTATCGATGGATTGCGCCATGGAGCAAAACTTGAAATTTTAAAAAAAAGGTGGTACATATAGAGAGCGCTCGTCGCCAAATTATGCATATAGTACTATTAAAAAGGCTAGTCACAATAATGGTGTCCAGCACAACCCACCCCTCAAATAAAACTAAGAGGGTGCTTGGATACGTTTTAGTCCCATGACTAAAAGTAGTGGGACTAAAACATGCTAGCCTCACCCATGCTTGGATCCAAATACTAAAAAGGCTAAAATCAACTTAATGAGCATTTATTATCCTCCAAACCCTCCAATCCAGAACTCGCCTGTGTTAAAGGAGAGGAGTTAAATGAGTAGAGAGAGGACTAATCCACATTTTAGTAGGGGTACCCCTGACTAAAAAAATTTAATCTCAAGACTAGTTTTAGCCCCTCTTTAGTGAGGGGTGCTTGGAACTTTAGCCTCTTAAAGAGACTATTTTTAGTCAGACTAAAATAAGTCCCTTGGATCCAAGCACCCTCTAAGCATCCTGGAATTCTTTGACAAAACTAAGCACCCTGAAATTCTTTGACAACTAAACTGCTGGCTATATGATGTTGGCCATATATATTGTATGTATATAATGTGAAGAAACGATTGGTAGTACTATACCAACTAAAAGATGAAATGTAAGAAATACTAGTATATACGTACTGAAGAGTTAAAGTACCGAGAAGAAACATAACATAGTTCTGCTGGGGGCTCAGCACAACACACCCCTCAAATTAAATTAAGCACACCTGAAATTAAACTTTGCAACTATTCCGTTAGACACTGCATTAGAACCACCATGAGCAACGACACTGCCACCTTACTCGGAGTCCTCGTCCACGTCCTCGACTTCGTCCTTGTCCCTCTTCCTCTTGGGAAATACTTCTTTGCTTGAACCGCACACATGGTTGTTGCTCTTCATCCAACCCTTGTAGATATTGAAGCAAAGGTAGCCATCCATTGCAGCGTAGTGGATGTGGTCTATATCTAGTACATCCCGCTGCCATGCATGACAATGAAACGTGTAATGAGGTTTCTCCAGTTTACCGTACGAAGGATGAACCATGGCTCCTGCCAGGGTCAGCATTGAAGGCTGACGAGAGGACACCAGCCGATTCTTCTGGAGGTCGAAGGTGTTGCCTACAACGAGGCCTATCAGATGCAGGACTTCTTTGTCGTTACCAAAGTCTACAGTAACAAATTTCACTATTTTGTCCTTGAGGAAGTTCTTAAAATCCTGACACTCAACGTCGGCAATGGCATATGTGGTAGACCAAGCAAACGTTATGTACGCAAACCTGGATCACGGCGGGCTTCTTCCTGTCTTCGTCCTTTAGATCCTTCTCTCGTCCCAGGACTGTGGTGTACTCAACATCTAGCCCAGCGACCCACTCATCATCTGAGTTTTCGAACATGCGTCTAAAGCGAGAAAGGCATCCTTTCACCGTTGCAGAAGAATGGGTGTAGATGACGTCGAACTCATCGTCGGTGATGGTTCTAACCTTGTACTCACCGCTGATCGTGGAGATTTGGGATGCCATGGATTTGGGAGGAGGGTTAGGATTAGTGGAACCGCCATAATGTGAATGGACGGGACGACTAGGAGTGAACCACCATAGTATTGAAGGACGTGCGGGGATGAGTAGGAGCGAACTGCCAGCGTGCGAACGGCATTGTAGTGGCTTTCCATTCTCTCATGATACGGGCTTTCGGGAGCCCTTGGATCTGAGATCGAACGGTTGCATCGCGTGATTCGAGACCTATGGGTGAATATCCTATCCTGGAGGGTTATTTTGCAAATTTTCAGCAACTTAGCATGCGACCGTTTGATCTCAGATCCAGGGGCTGCTAGCAGCCCGTATCATGGTCGCGCCTACCACGACCATCGCGTCGCTCGTGCGGTCGCGCCCTTGGAGATTTAACACGGTGCGTTAGGCTATCTGATGTTGGCATGTCATACATAGTCATCACTTAGTCACTCATACTACAACAAGGTTGGCTATAAGTGTATTTTTTTTACTCCTCTCTATCTCTTTCTTCGTACTCAAGGAAGAAACGGTGCTAAGCGCGTGTATTTATTGCATTTCCCAAGGAGTGACCTCTTCCAATGAAATGGTGTTGCTAAGTTTGCTTCATTTAATTGGCTATAGACTCAAAATTGTCTTTTCACCTAGGTACACGCGCTTAGCACTGTTTCTTCCTTGGGTCACCAAACTAGTCTCTCTCTTCTTGATTAACTTGCCACATCAGACTTTATGCCTATGTGGCAAGCTTAAGCACCTGTAGGAGCAAGTAAAAGTTAGTACAATAGTGCGCTTTACATGGCATTTTTGCATATGTGGAGGAAAGAGAGGCAAGGAAAAAATGGAGAAGTGGGCTCTCATGCAAGAGCCAGCCTCTACTACATGGTGGAGCATTGGGAGAGGCACCTGTATGGAGGTGGTCAGGAATCTGGGAGACTCACGCCAGTTCTAGCGCCGCAGTTAAAATGATAATGAAAAGTCAAATCACGGGGCCCCACCTGTCCAGCAGTAACTCGCTGTCAAATCACACAGCCCTACGTTTGCAGCAGCCTACTCCCTCGTCTTCTTGCATCTCTGTCGAACCGACTAGGCGGAACTGCCCCGCCGCCTACCGCGTAGGAAAAGCCCCACCCTTGACTTTTAAATAGTATACGGTATACTAATTTTGTATCGATGGATTGCGCACGCGCCATGGAGCAAAGCGTCTAGAAAACGGAGGAGAGACGGTGATCTTGCAATAGAGAAGTGGGAGAGGCGAGACGGTGGTTTTGGAATGGAGATGATGGAGAGGAGAGGAGGTGGTTTTGCAATGGAGAAGAGGGAGAGGAGCGTGCGGCAGCGATTTAGAATTGGACGAGAGGGCCGGCACGCTCTGACTGGATCAAAATCAAAATCAATTTACCCTTCAATTAAGAAAGCGACCCCACATTGACTAGTCTCCCTTTTATTCTGGGTCATAATGTTGGAAATATGCCCTAGAGGCAATAATAAATTAGTTATTATTATATATTTCATTGTTCATGATAATCGTTTATTATCCATGCTAGAATTGTATCGATAGGAAACTCAGATACATGTGTGGATACATAGACAACACCATGTCCCTAGTAAGCCTCTAGTTGACTAGCTCGTTGATCAATAGATGGTTACGGTTTCCTAACCATGGACATTGGATGTCGTTGATAACGGGATCACATCATTAGGAGAATGATGTGATGGACAAGACCCAATCCTAAGCCTAGCACAAAGATCGTGTAGTTCGTTTGCTAAAGCTTTTCTAATGTCAAGTATCATTTCCTTAGACCATGAGATTGTGCAACTCCCGGATACCGTAGGAGTGCTTTGGGTGTGCCAAACGTCACAACGTAACTGGGTGGCTATAAAGGTTCACTACAGGTATCTCCGAAAGTGTCTGTTGGGTTGGCACGAATCGAGACTGGGATTTGTCACTCCGTGTAACGGAGAGGTATCTCTGGGACCACTCGATAGGACATCATCATAATGTCCACAATGTGACCAAGGAGTTGATCACGGGATGATGTGTTACGGAACGAGTAAAGAGACTTGCCGATAACGAGATTGAACAAGGTATCGGGATACCGACGATCGAATCTCGGGCAAGTATAATACCGCTAGACAAAGGGAATTAAATACGGGATTGATTAAGTCCTTGACATCGTGGTTCATCCGATGAGATCATCGTGGAACATGTGGGAGCCAACATGGGTATCCAGATCCCGCTGTTGGTTATTGACCGGAGAGTTGTCTCGGCCATGTCTGCATGACTCCCGAACCCGTAGGTTCTACACACTTAAGGTTCGATGACGCTAGGGTTATAGGGAAAGTATGTATGCGGTTACCGAATGTTGTTCGGAGTCCCGGATGAGATCCCAGACATCACGAGGAGTTCCGGAATGGTCTGGAAGTAAAGATTGATATATAGGAAGTATGGTTTTGGCCACCGGAAGTGTTCCGGGCATCACCGGTAGTGTACCGGGACCACCGGAGTGGTCCGGGGGTCCACCGGGAGGGGCCACCAGCCCCGGAGGCCTACATGGGCCAATAGTGGGAAGGGACCAGCCCCTATGTGGGCTGGGGCGCCTCCCACCAAGGCCCAAGGCGTCCTCAAGAGGAGAGGGGGCAAACCCTAGGCGCAGATTGGCCCTAAGGCCCACCCTAGGTGCGCCCCCCTCTCTCTCCCCCATGGCCGCCTCCCAGATGGGATCTGGGGGATGCCGCCACCCCTAGGGAGGGAACCCTAGGTGAGGGCGCAGCTCCTCCCCTCCCCCTATATATACTTGAGCAAAGGGGCAGCCCAACACACGATTCAATCTCCCTGTTGGCGCAGCCCTACCCCTCTCCCTCCTTGTCTCTTGCGGTGCTTGGCGAAGCCCTGCTAGAGCACCGCGCTCCTCCACCACCACCACGCCGTCGTGCTGCTGCTGGATGGAGTCTTCCCCAACCTCTCCTTCTCCCCTTGCTGGATCAAGGCGTAGGAGACGTCACCGGGCTGTACGTGTGTTGAATACGGAGGTGCCGTCCGTTCGGCACTAGGATCATCGGTGATTTGCATCACGACGAGTACGACTCCATCAACCCCGTTCACTTGAACGCTTCCGCTTAGCGATCTACAAGGGTATGTAGATGCTCTCTCCTTCCCCTCATTGCTAGATTACTCCATAGATTGATCTTGGTGATGCGTAGAAAATTTTGAATTTCTGCTACGTTCCCCAACACATAATTGACCATGATTTTCGCACATAAAATATATGTTATACATTGTATACAAGGCCACCATCAAAATTACAATTTGCAACTATACAAGGCCACTATCATTAATCAAGGCAAAATTGATGGCGTTTGCCTCGTACTAGCACCCGAGGACATTAATATCCCTTGTGTGCATGCGGGAGTGAGAAGGTTAGCTTGCATTCCCAACATTAATCTACCAATGAGGAGTAAGAGGGTTGGCTTGTTGTGCTTGGGAGAGAAAAACCACATTAATTAACACGACAATCAAGGTGACAACTAGCTTGCAACATTGACTTAAACGTAGCATTGATTTTTACCTTGGTACCTGTAATATGAGTTTGTGGTCTTGTATACAAAAATGGAGGAAGTACATTCGGATACGAACCAAACGATACAATTTTTGGTGACATGCATTCACATTTTTCTTGTCAAATATGGTACGTGGTCAAACTTTGACCCAAAATACACGAAACAACAAAAAAATAGTTCCAAGACCAGCGCCGCTCTTCCGCTCTTCTCCTCTTAAACCACCGCCGCTCCTCTCCTGTTCCAATCTAAATGCAACGCCGCTCCTCCCCTCTTCCATTTCAAAACCACCGCCCCTCCTCTCCTGTTCCAGTCCAATACCAGCGTCGCTCCTCTCCCATTCTAATCCAAAACCAGCGCTGCTCCTCTCCTCTTCCATTCAAAAACCACCGCCGGCGAGTGAAGGTGTTGTGGAGAAGTAGATCGATGGAGGAGTACAACCGATACGTGAGGATTGCAGACGGCGACCCTGTGAAAAGGCGACATCCATGGCCAAATATCTGCAACAGATCGAAAAGGCGGCGATACTCCCGGAGGGAGTCGCGCCGGAGTACATAGAGCTGCTCCTCTGGGCCATGGAGCAAACGGATTCACCGAATCCGATCGTGAGGGAGCGGTGGTGGGAGTATCGATCTCAGATGGAGCATCCACAAGAGATTGAAGGATCGAGCATCTACAGGGTGCCGTTTGTGAGGGTGTCCTTCCAGAGTGAGCCGGTGGAGTCTTCGTCGACCGAACCCAACTGCAAGAGGAGAAAAGCAGTTGGCCCGACGACGCTTCCCCGCCATCGTCTCCCTCGCCGTTCACATTGTCTCACAGGGCGGCTGTCTGCCGCCGAGGAATAGGAGGGGGCTGCCCCCCCCCCTAGCCCAATAGTCGGGCAGGTTGTGAATTGTAAGGAGGAGCTTAGTGTTGTCAGTATTTGCAGGTTGTGAATTGTATTTTGAGAGTACTTTCAGATATGAATGTCTTTTGAATTTCAGATTTGAAGTATTGAGCATATAAAGTATTTTATGAATTCTAGAGATCTATTTTTAGCACTTAAATTTTTTTTAGTTTCATAGGAGTATAAAAGTGCAGACAATGTGATTCTCAGAGAAGAAACTGCAAGTTTCAGTTTTAGATAAGAAACTGCAAGTTCAGTTTCAGATAAGAAAATGCAACTTTCAGAGGCAGAGCATTTATATTAACACGGCCTTTTCAAATAGGGTTAACATCATGTTGGAATTTTTATTCATGGTCGAAAATGGAACTACCAGCCAGTTAACATCATGCTGATCAAGATTCATGCATAGGACATCTTCATATGATGCACAGTCCAAATGCCCACACAATGTCGAGTGTGCGAAACACAGAGAAAATGAGGGACGAAGTTTTGGCAAGTGTTGGACATGGTTTTGGGCTGCCCCGTCTAGGCTTCCATTTTTAACATGCCCAGCCCACGACCTCGGATGGGAGGTCCACAGGCATGTTTGTATTTTCTTAGGACCGTCATGTATCGACCGGCCTATGGACCTCCCATCCGAGGTTTTATTTTTGGCAGCCCAATTTATGTATTTTTTTTGAAGAAAATGCAGAGGTCTGTTTTATTTTTCTATATAAGAATAGGAACGCCAGGTCCAACTTATGTTTCCCTTCTAACTATATTATATATATTTAAATTATTTTATATGTTGACTGTTTAGTTAACATACTCCCTCCTTTTCGGTTCATAGGGCTTATCTCAAAATTTTAGTTTTTCCATTTTATAAGGCTCAATTTGGTTGTTTTCCATCACCTATTCAGATTCCAAGGTGCATTAAATCATTGCATGCAAGTATTAAGAGAAAATTGACCAATGCATGTACTTTATGCATGCATGCATTGCAATTTATGCATTGATAAACATAATGTTTTGAGGAAAACAAGTGCATTAATTAGGTGCTTTTGCAAACTACAAAAAGTATTCCACCATTCATCATCTACCTTGGTTGGTGAGATTTTTGAATTGAGCCCTATAAACCGAAAAGGAGGGAGTAATTGGCAAATAGATCTCGCCGCCACCCCCCGCCTCCTGACTCCGGGCGCGCCTGCCCCGCTCAGCAAGTCCGCTTGCGCGCCCCATGGAGTCGCCGGCCATATCCACGGGGGAATGGCTGGAAGACAGGCAGATGTACAAGATGCATCTCCCACATGTCTACAAAGCCTTCCCACGGATGCTCCAGCCGCTCGACTCCGTCGCGCCGGCGGTGCTGCGGGAGACTTGAGGGAGGAGATGGAGGGAGCGGGCGATGTGGATCCGCGACAACGCTCTCTCCTAGACCCAGTGCACGCGCGAATGGAGGGAAGCAGAGGAGGAAGCTGTGAGGGAGGAAGCCGAGGAGGGACCGAATCCGTTCTCTCACTCGCGCAAGTATGCTCGGATGTGCAAGGATCATATGGATTGGGAGCTGCTGAATCTAGCCATGTGGATCTACTTCGAAGGAGATTTCTCGGAGAAGCACAGGATGCCCCACCCCAGTGAGCCGCCGATTGCATTCGTTTGATGGGCGAAAGGAGAAGTGAATTTAGGAGATCCGCGCCGTGCTGCGAGATGGGAATGCTTGACTGGACTCCTGCCCACCAGCACGCCACCGGAGCCGGAGCAGGTGGATCCCCTACCTTACCTCTCCCCCAAACCTACAGAAGATTGAAATTAGGATTGCAATCTGCTTCAATTGAGCTATCTAGTGGTCATTTCTGCTTCCTGAGAGACAACATCTGGCTGGAGGATGAGAAGGAACCAGGAATTCCGATGAATTTCCCCTATCACAATGGGAGGGAGCGCCGGTTGGGCAGTGGTACGGCCCACCTTCGCCCCAAATGGGGGCACAATCTGGGCAGGCTCCTGTAATTGCCCAAGATCAATCTGCTGGTGGTTCTGACTCTCAGATCAGTGGGAAATCCCAAGGCAAGAATCAGCAAAAGAAGAGATAGGACATCCAGAAGACTGCTCCTGCCCCTGCTTCGGGCCTTATGGCATACTCTGAGGTGATCTGCTACAACTGTGGGGAAACAGGGCATCATTTGGATAAATGTGTCAAGCCCAAGAGTTGTTTTATCTACAAAATGGTTACCCATAAAGTTGAGAATTGCCATGTCAGAAGGAAAACTCACAGTTCTGCTAGATATGTTGGAAGTGCTGCTCCAGGATTATGTGCACCATTGACAGAATTTTCTGTGACATAGAATTAGATAGTTTCTTTCCCCTTTCTAGTTGTAGAGCTCTGCCCAAATATGGTAGTGACCACACTCCTTTGCTCTGGGAGTCTGGTCTTAACCAAACTCCAAAGAGCAATAGTTTTAAATTTGAAAAGTGGTGGTTGCTTAGAGAAGATTTTACTGAGCTAGTCAGGAAAATCTGGAATGAGCCTACTGGGAGCATCTGCCCCCTAGAAAATTGGCAGATCAAAATCAGGAGATTTAGAAGAACTACCAAAGGGTGGAACACCAATGAGGAAGCTAATCTTAGAAGATACAAAAGGCTTCTCCTCCTTGAGTTTGATTCTCTAGATATTAAGGCAGAAACCACTGACCTCTCTGAGGCTGAGACTAATAGATTAAACTTTGTCCATGGAGAGCTCAAGAAAATTTGGCTTCAAGAAGAAATCAAAGCCAAACAAAGGTATAGAGATAGGAACATTAAGGAGGGTGATAGAAATACTGCTTACTTCCATGCAATAGCTAAGCAGAGGAGGAGGAAAACCCTCATTCACTCCCCTGATGGCCCTAATGGCCCTGTTGCTGAGCTAGATGAGATGCTAAAAGTGGCTAGTGACTTCTACAAAGACATGTTTAAGAAATAAAACCTTTCTGGGTTCTCTCTACAAAACATTTTTTTCTCTGCTTCTGAAAAAGTCTCTCCTGCTGAAAATGAGCTGCTAGAAGCTCCTTTTTCAGAGACAGAGGTGAAGGAAGCCATTTTTAGCTGTTATCCTGATGGGGCTCCTGGTCCTGATGGGATTCCCTTCTTATTTTACCAGCATTTTTGGGACTTGGTGAAAAATGATCTCTTAGATCTTTTCCAAGCCTTTCATAGAGGAGAGTTGGATCCAGCAACTTACTCATGGGGGGTCTGTTGGGGTCAAGTTAAATAACTGTGAAAGTGATTTTTTTTTCATTGCTGGTAAAGGACTTAGGCAAGGTAACCCCATCTCCCCGCTTTTGTTTAATTTAGTAGTGGACGTTCTTACTAAAATGCTGAGCAAAGCTATTGATCATAGTCTGATTGCAGGGCTCTGTCCTGAGGTCTGCCCTGGTGGCATCATCTGCCTTCAATATGCAGATGATACCATCCTTTTCTTAGACAATGACACCACACATGCTAGCAATCTGAAAACTGTTCTAACCTGGTTTGAACAAGTCTCGGGCATGAGAATCAACTACTCTAAAAGTGAACTCATCCCTATCAATATGGATGATCAGGAGTTAGCTGACTTCCTCTCTATTCTAGTCTGTAATAAAGGTAACTTCCCCATTAAGTACCTAGGTATCCCTCTCCACTATGATAAACTGAGGAGAGAGGATATCCAATCCTTCTGGATAAAATCATTAAAAGGATTGCTGGGTGGAGGGGCAAACTTCTCTCTTACAGAGGTAGATTGATCCTCATACAAGCTTGTTTGGCTAGCATTCCAGTGTATCTCCTCTCCTTCTTCAAGTTCCCTAAATGGGCAGTGAACCTCATCAATTCTCAGATGTCTCATTGCTTGTGGAATGATTTTGAGGGAAATGGGAAGCTACACCTTGCTAATTGGGCCCTAATCTCTATGAAAAAAGATTTTGGAGGCCTAGACATACCTAACCTCCAAGAAATTAACATTTGTCTTCTAGGGTCTTGGATTAAAATATTCTATGAGGAAGACCTGAAACCCTGGAAGCTTCTTATTGCCCATAAATACCTAGGAAATAAACCTAATATTTTTGTCTCTTCCTCCAACCCTAAGACCTCTAGATTCGGGAAAGGATTAAAATCAATTATGCATGCTGTGAAATTTGGCTACAGATGGAACATAGGGGATGGGAGCAGAACCAGGTTCTGGGAAGGTACTTGGTTTGGCACATTCCCCTAGCAGTCCAATTTTGGCCTATTTACTCTGTCCGCAATGAGCTTAACAAAAGTGCCAATGAAGTTTGGGATGGTCAATGCCTAAAACTCTCTTTTAGAAGGAACTTTAGTGATAGTCTCATGGAACAATGGTTCCAGTTAGAGGAAATTGCCAAAGGCATTACCTTTACTGCCGAGCCGGATGCCCTGATTTGGCAGCTGGACAATAAGGAGAAGTATTCCTCTCCCTCTATCATGTTATCAACTTTAGAGGGGGTTCAACCCGTGTTTATCCCTGCTGTCTGGAAATTGAGAGTTCCCCCTAAAATTCATGTATTTCTCTGACTTCTCTCCAAAAACAAATTGATGACTAGGGATAACCTTAGGAAGAGACACATCATCAAACCTCTTGATTGTGTTTACAGCTTGGAACAAGAGTCTTGTTCTCACCTATTTTTTGAATGTATAGTTGCTAAACATCTCTGGGCCCACATTGAGAAATATTTCTCTAGTCAGATTGGCTCATCCTTCGAATCTGTCGCCAGATTCTGGATTGCTACCAAAAAGTGCTCAGTTTTAAACACTGTTAGCTCAGCTGTCCTTTGGTGCCTCTGGAAATATAGAAATGCTATGATTTTCAGTAACACCTGCTGGATTTCCATTCTGCAGGTCTTAAGGTTGATCAGGAACATGATGAGGAACTGGGCGATTCTCTCCTCCGGATCGGACAAGGACAAGTTGACGAGCTTCGTGGAAACCCTAACAAGATCCCTCCAGAAACCGTTGGCGATCACTTGTGGCTGAACAAGGCTCGACCTGCTCTGGGGCTGGACCCGTGGGCTCATATCAAGATCTCTGATGAAGATGATGGGCACCTGGCGCCAAAAAAGAGGGACATCCACCATGCTACGCCTTCCCGCCCGGTGTCTCCGCTTGCTTACTGGTCGCCGCAGGCTGACACGGCCCCTCGGCTGAAGACCATGAAGGCTTCGCTGGACCCTCCTTGTGTCATTTGAGTGCTCTATCCGCTCTGCCTTTGGCACCGCTCGGGTGATTTGTGTTATTCAGAGAACTTGTTGCTACGTCTTGAGCTTGCGTTGGTTTTCCCCAAAGAGGAAGGGATGATGCAGCAGAGTAGCGTAAGTATTTCCCTCAGTTTTTGAGAACCAAGGTATCAATCCAGTAGGAGGCCACGCTCAAGTCCCTCGTACCTGCACAAAACGATAGTTACTCGCAACCAACGCGATTAGGGGTTGTCAATCCCTTCACGGTCACTTACGAGAGTGACATCTGATAGATATAATATTTTTGGTATTTTTGGTATAAAGATGCAAAGTAAAAAAGTAAAGGCAAAGTAAAAGGCAAAGCAAGATTAAAGTGATGGAGATTGATATGATGAGAATAGACCCGGGGGCCATAGGTTTCACTAGTGGCTTCTCTCAAGAGCATAAGTATTCTACGGTGGGTGAACAAATTACTGTTGAGCAATTGACAGAATTGAGCATAGTTATGAGAATATCTAGGCATGATCATGTATATAGGCATCACGTCCGTGACAAGTAGATCGAAACGATTCTGCATCTACTACTATTACTCCACTCATCGACCGCTATCCAGCATGCATCTAGAGTATTAAGTTAAAAACAGAGTAACGCTTTAAGCAAGATGACATGATGTAGAGAGATAAATTCATGCAATATGAAATAAACCCCATCTTGTTATCCTCTATGGCAACAATGCAATACGTGCCTTGCTGCCCCTTCCATCACTGGGAAAGGACACCGCAAGATCGAACCCAAAGCTAAGCATTTCTGCCATGGCAAGAACTACCAATCTAGTTGGCCAAACCAAACGGATAATTCGAAGAGACTTGCAAAGATAACCAATCATACATAAAATAATTCAGAGAAGATTCAAATATTATTCATAGATAGACTTGATCATAAACCCACAATTCATCGGTCTCAACAAACACATGGCAAAAAGAAGATTACATCGAATAGATCTCCACAAGAGAGGGGGAGAACTTTGTATTGAGATCCAAAAAGAGAGAAGAAGCCATCTAGCTACTAACTATGGACCTGAAGGTCTGAGGTAAACTACTCACACTTCATCGGAGACGCTATGATGATGTAGAAGCCCTCCGTGATGACGGCCCTCTTCCGGCGGAGCTCCGGAACAGGCCCCAATATGGGATCTCGTGGATACAGAAAGTTGCAGCGGTGGAATTAGGTTTTTGGCTCCTCTTCTGATCGTTTGGGGGTACGTGTGTGTATTTATAGGAGGAAGAAGTACGTCGGTGGAGCATCGAGGGGCCCACGAGGCGAGGGGCGCCCCCCACCCTCGTGACCTCCTCTTTGACTCCTTTGAGTAGGGTCCAAGTCTACTGGATCACGTTCAGTGAGAAAATCACGTTCCCGAAGATTTTATTCTATTTGGACTCCGTTTGATATTCTGTTTCTCCCAAACACTAAAATAGGCAAAAAAAAATAGCAATTCTGGGCTGGGCCTCCGGTTAATAGGTTAGTCCCAAAAATAATATAAAAGTGAAAAATAAAGCCCAATATAGTCCAAAACAGTAGATAATATAGCATGGAGCAATCAAAAATTATAGATACGTTGGAGACGTATCAGGCATCCCCAAGCTTAATTCCTACTCGTCCTCGAGTAGGTAAATGATAAAAAGAGAATTTTTGATTCGGAGTGCTACTTGGCATAATTTCAATGCAAATATTCTTAATTGTGGTATGAATATTCAGATTAGAAAGATTCAAGAAAAAAATTTATATTGACATAAAAATAATAATACTTCAAGCATACTAACAAAGCAATTATGTCTTCTCAAAATAACATGGCCAAAGAAAGTTATCCCTACAAAATCATATAGTCTGGCTAGGCTCTATCTTCACCACACAAAGTATTTAAATCATGCACAACCCCGATGACAAGCCAAGCAATTGTTTCATACTCTAACTTTTTCAAAACTTTTTCAATCTTCACGCAATACATGAGCGTGAGCCATGGATATAGCACTTTAGGTGGAATAGAATGGTGGTTGTGGAGAAGAAAAAGGAGAAGATAGTCTCACATCAACTAGGTTTATCAACGGGCTATGGAGATGCCCATCAATAGATATCAATGTGAGTGAGTAGGGATTGCCATGCAACGGATGCACTAGAGCTATAAGTATATGAAAGCTCGAAAAGAAACTAAGTGGGTGTGCATCCAACTTGCTTGCTCATGAAGACCTAGGGAAATTTGAGGAAGCCCATCATTGGAATATACAAGCCAAGTTCTATAATGTAAAATTCCCACTAGTATATGAAAGTGATAACATGAGAGACTCTCTACTATGAAGATCATGGTGCTACTTTGAAGCACAAGTGTGGTAAAAGGATAGTAACATTGTCCCTTCTCTCTTTTTCTCTCATCATTTTTATATTATTTTTTATTTGGGCCTTTTCTCTTTTTTATGGCCTCTTTTTATTTGGGCTTCTTTGGCCTCTTTTATTTATTTTTCATCCGGAGTCTCATCCTAACTTATGGGGGAATCACAGTCTCCATCATCCTTTCCTCACTGGGACAATGCTCTAATAATGATGATCATCACACTTTTATTTTTCTTACAACTCAACAATTACAACTCGATACTTAGAACAAAATATGACTCTATGTGAATGCATCCGGCGGTGTACCGGGATATGCAATATGACAATGATGGAATGTGTCAAGATGAACTAGATGGTGGAAAGTTGCATGGCAATATATCTCGAATGGCTATGGAAATGCCATGATAGGTAGGTATGGTGGTTGTTTTGAGGAAGGTATATGGTAGGTGTATGATATCGGCGAAAAGTGCGCGGTATTAGAGAGGCTAGCAAAGGTGGAAAGGTGAGAGTGCGTATAAGCCATGGACTCAACATTAGTCATAAAGAACTCATATACTTATTGCAAAAATCTAGAAGTTATCAAAGGAAAGTATTACGCGCATGCTCCTAGGGGGATATATTGGTAGGAAAATACCATCGCTCGTCCCCGACCGCCACTCATAAGGAAGACAATCAATAAATAAATCATGCTCCGACTTCATCACATAACGGTTCACCATACGTGCATGCTACGGGAATCACAAACTTTAACACAAGTATTCTTCAAATTCACAACTACTCAACTAGCATGACTTTAATATTATCACCTCCATATCTCAAAACAATTATCAAGCTTCAATCTTTTCTTAGTATTCAACACACTCAAAAGAAAGTTTCACAAATCTTGAATACCAAGCATATTATTATTAAGCAAATTTCCATGCTATTAAGAGACTCTCAAAATAATTTAAGTGAAGCATGAGAGATCAATAGTTTCTTTAAAACAAATCCACCACCATGCTCTAAAAGATCTAAGTGAAGCACATAGAGCAAAATTATAACGCTCAAAAGATATAAGTGAAGCACATAGAGCAAAACTACTTAGCTCAAAAGGTATAAGTGAAGCACATAGAGTATTCTATCAAATTTTAATTCATGTATGGCTCTCTCAAAAGGTGTGTACAGCAAGGATGATTGTGGCATAATAAGACACAAAGACAAAAATAATACAAGACGCTCCAAGCAAAACACATATCATGTTGGTGAATAAAAATATAGCTCCAAGTAAATTACCGATGGAAGTGGACGAAAGAGGGGATGCCTCTCGGGGCATCCCCAAGCTTTGACTTCTTGGTGTCCTTGGATTATCTTGGGGGTGCCATGGGCATCCCCAAGCTTAGGCTCTTTCCACTCGTTGTTCCATAATCCATCAAAAGAATTCACCCAAAACTTGAAAACTTCACAACACAAAACTCAAAATAGAAAACTCATGAGCTCCGTTAGCGAAAGAAAACAAAAGACCACTTCAAGGTACTGTGATGAACTCATTATTTATTTATATTGGTGTTAAACCTACTGTATTCCAACTTCTCTATGGATTATAAACTATTTTACTAGCCATGGATTCATCAAAATAAGCAAACAACACACGAAAAACAGAATCTAGCAAAAACAGAACAGTCTGTAGTAACCTGTAGCTAGCGCAAGATCTGAAACCCCAAAAATTCTAAAATAAATTGCTGGACGTGAGGAATTTATCTATTAATCATCTGCAAAAAGAACTAACTAAATAGCACTCTTCAAATATAAATGACAGCAGTTCTCGTGAGCGCAAAAGTTTCTGTTTTTTACAGCAAGTTCAACAAGACTTTCCCCAAGTCTTCCCAACGGTTCTACTTGGCACAAACACTAATTAAACACAAAAAACACAACCAAAACAGAGGCTAAATAATTTATTTATTACTAAGCAGGAGCAAAAATCAAGGAATAAAAATAAAATTGGGTTGCCTCCCAACAAGCGCTATCGTTTAACGCCCCTAGCTAGGCATAAAAGCGAGGATAGATCTAAGTTGTGCCGTAGTAATAAGATAGATCGGTGAAGCTCATTTCATATTCTCTACGTTCAGCAGCAAGTTTTCTTTGAGGCAAGCAAAAGTAATCAAAAGGGCTAAATTTAATAGGATAGAAGTCCCCAAGATCAATTTTAGGAGGTATAGGTTCCTCTTTCGGCCCTTTGTATTGTACAACCAATTCATCATTATAAGCATTCTTTTGACAGAACTTTTGAGCCTAGACACAAGAGAGTATCCTAGCTCATTATTTTGACTAGCCAAATCATCATTAAGTTCAAAGTTTCTATCAATTAAAATATTGGTTGGCACCTTTTTTCTGAGGTTTTCATTAAAAGCAACATAGTCAGGAGATTGAAAGCACATAATTTCTTCTTGATCAAAGAGGATAGATTCTATGGGAGGACGACCAGCATCCACCCTATAGTGTGCAAAGATTTCTTTGGCTTCTTTTATTATAAATCTGAATTCATGAGCCAAAAAGATAGTAGCGGCACGCTTAACAGAGGAATGCTCGATATTAGAAAATTCTAGAAAAACTCTTTGTATAGATGGGTGCATATGCATAAATTGCCTTCCAAGTTCAACGATAAGCATGGCAATAGCGTCCACAAGACTACTAGTTCTATGGAGAATAGAACCGCCCATAGAGGGCAAAGCACCGGCACAAGTAAAGAAATCTTGAATAACTCCTTTTCCAATAATATTACCACTACCGATTCGAAATCTTTTTGTATGGTAGGTAGGGGGTTCTTCAGCAGGAGCATCAGAATTTTCCATGATATTGTTATCGCCCATATTGGCGATAACTTCCCCAATTTCAGACATAACGAAAAGCAAGCAAACTAGCACACAAGCAAACAAGAGCAAACGGACAAAAGAGGCGAATAGAGAGGGAGGATAGAGAGAGAGGGCGAATAAAACGGCAAGGGTGAAGTGGGGGAGAGGGAAACGAGAGGCAAATGGCAAATAATGTAATGCGATAGATAGGGATTGTGATGGGTACTTGGTATGTTGACTTTTTGCGTAGACTCCCCGGCAACGGCGCCAGAAATCCTTCTTGCCATGTCTTGAGCTTGCGTTAGTTTTCCCCGAAGAGGAAGGGATGATGCAGCAGAGTAGCGTAAGTATTTCCCTCAGTTTTTGAGAACCAAGGTATCAATCCAGTAGGAGGCCACGCTCAAGTCCCTCGTACCTGCACAAAACGATAGTTACTCGCAACCAACGCGATTAGGGGTTGGCAATCCCTTCACGGTCACTTACGAGAGTGAGATCTGATAGATATAATATTTTTGGTATTTTTGGTATAAAGATGCAAAGTAAAAAGTAAAGGCAAAGTAAAAAGGCAAAGCCAGATTAAAGTGATGGAGATTGATATGATGAGAATAGACCCGGGGGCCATAGGTTTCACTAGTGGCTTCTCTCAAGAGCATAAGTATTCTACGGTGGGTGAACAAATTACTGTTGAGCAATTGATAGAATTGAGCATAGTTATGAGAATATCGAGGCATGATCATGTATATAGGCATCACGTCCGTGACAAGTAGATCGAAACGATTCTGTATCTACTACTATTACTCCACTCATCGACCGCTATCCAGCATGCATCTAGAGTATTAAGTTAAAAACAGAGTAACGCTTTAAGCAAGATGACATGATGTAGAGAGATAAATTCATGCAATATGAAATCAACCCCATCTTGTTATCCTCGATGGCAACGATGCAATACGTGCATTGCTGCCCCTTCTGTCACTGGGAAAGGATACCGCAAGATCGAACCCAAAGCTAAGCACTTCTCCCATGGCAAGAACTACCAATCTAGTTGGCCAAACCAAATTCGAAGAGACTTGCAAAGATAACCAATCATACATAAAAGAATTCAGAGAAGATTCAAATATTATTCATAGATAGACTTGATCATAAACCCACAATTCATCAGTCTCAACAAACACACCGCAAAAAGAAGATTACATCGAATAGATCTCCACAAGAGAGGGGGAGAACTTTGTATTGAGATCCAAAAAGAGAGAAGAAGCCATCTAGCTACTAACTATGGACCTGAAGGTCTGAGGTAAACTACTCACACTTCATCGGAGACGCTATGATGATGTAGAAGCCCTCCATGATGACGGCCCTCTTCCGGCGGAGCTCCGGAAC
Organism: Triticum urartu; assembly: GCF_003073215.2. Taxonomy (NCBI): domain Eukaryota; kingdom Viridiplantae; phylum Streptophyta; class Magnoliopsida; order Poales; family Poaceae; genus Triticum; species Triticum urartu. The sequence goes on from NC_053023.1 coordinate 4,772,395, forward strand.
AGGCCCCAATATGGGATCTCGTGGATACAGAAAGTTGCGGCGGTGGAATTAGGTTTTTGGCTCCTCTTCTGATCATTTGGGGGTACGTGTGTGTATTTATAGGAGGAAGAAGTACGTCGGTGGAGCATCGAGGGGCCCACGAGGCGGGGGGCGCCCCCCACCCTCGTGACCTCCTCTTTGACTCCTTTGAGTAGGGTCCAAGTCTCCTGGATCACGTTCGGTGAGAAAATCACGTTCCCGAAGATTTTATTCTATTTGGACTCCGTTTGATATTCTGTTTCTCCGAAACACTAAAATAGGCAAAAAATAGCAATTCTGGGCTGGGCCTCCGGTTAATAGGTTAGTCCCAAAAATAATATAAAAGTGAAAAATAAAGCCCAATATAGTCCAAAACAGTAGATAATATAGCATGGAGCAATCAAAAATTATAGATACGTTGGAGACGTATCACTTGTTCATCCACCCCCCCCCCCCCTAGTTTTTAGCTTTTTTACCTTTTCTTTTGAACTGCTCTTTGAGCTGCTGTATCAGAATATGTTGTGGTTTCGTTCTCAGCAATGGAACCGGGAGATGCTCCGTGTTTTTCTAAAAAAAATATTTTATATGTTATTATGTATTATTTTTATTGTCATCATATATTTAACAGATACTTACATATGTAAGAAAACAATATCCCACATTTTATTAACTTATAAAAATAATTTCTTAACAAATAAAATCCTGGATTGTTTTGGCACGAAAATCCAAGTGATTGTGTACAAAAGCTTGGTAAGATTTAAGGACGAATGTAATAATGTCACTTATTATTTAATATATTTATAACAAATTGCTCAGCCCCTTTTTATTTTTTGATAACATTGCTGGCCCAACCCAACATTATAATTAGAATCAGCCCAGCAAAATCGTGTATTTCGAGAAAGTGCAAATGGCCTGTAATTTTTTAGGAAATAAAATAAACGGGCCGCATGGACGCTACATTATTTGTTCACCCAGCCCAGCTAATGGCTGTAATTAAAAAAACGATCGAATTGACTGTAAATTCTACCGCGCAAAAAAAGACTGTAAATTCTGAAAAAATGGGTTGAATACGTGCCACATTTTTGGAGGCTGAAATGTGGGCCAATAGGTCGAAGCCAATGCAAGTCGTTGTCAATTTAGTCAACAAATGATTCTGACATGTTAGCCGTTGGATTTACATCCAACGACCGGCATCCATCTTCAATCTCTCGTCTTCTTCCTCCAGCGCCGCCGGGACCACGTCCCGCCTCCTGCTGCTAGCAGCTCTGCTTAGCACGCTTCGCTATGAAGCGCTACTCCACCGTTGGCCAGCCATCCCTCCACCCCTCCACACCTCCTGTTCTTCTCCACCGACTGCCGAACCACACCGCACTAGAACCAGTTAACCCTCGTACACCTCTCTGTCTGCGACTCTACTCCCGCGTCTTCCCATCTCCGGCTCGTTGCTGTCCGGGGCCTCGCCGTCGTCCACCACCTTGGATGCGCTCGGCGCGGCGTGGTCAACGTGGTCAACGAACGACACCATCGGAAGTAGACTGTGCGTGGAGAGGCTGACGGCTGGGTCCACGGCCGCACACAAGGAAATGCCTCCTTATTACGCGCAAAATAATGATTCCTCCACCTGACATCTGGGACCCACCGGAAGGGCCTCTATATTTCGCGAAATAAAGTGCCCCCGCTGACATGTCGGACCCACCAACTATCTTCGCACGCAAGGAAGTGCCTCCTTATTACGCACAAAAAAATGAATATTCCCCCTGCCAGCTGGAACCCAGCATAGTGGGAGGCTGACTTGTGGGCCTACCAAGTTGACGGGGACGGAGGGCTTTGTCAACTTAGTCAATATGAACGATTTTAGCTCCTGTTACTGTACCATGTTCATCCAACGGCCATAGTGCTTCTTCAACCTCTGGTCTTCTTGCTCCAGCCGCCCAAACCAGCGCCGGTCGTGCCATGTGCTCCTGCCTCCCGTGGCGGGCTGTGATGCCGCGGAGGCCTCACCGCCCCCTACTACTCCCACCGTTGGCCAGGCCATCCCTCTACTCACCCACACCCCCTGTTATTCTGCGGCGACAGAAGTCTCACACCGCAGCCGAACCAGTGAACCCTCATACTCCTCTTCGCGTGGGCATCCACTGCTGCGTCTTCCCCGGCTCCGAGTCGTCCCCTTCCTAGTCCTCGCCGTCGTCCACCGCCCTGGTGCTCTCGGCGCGGCGTGGTCAACGTGGTTAACGACCGACTTCCATCGGAAGAGTACTGTACGTGGAGAGGCTGGCAGCTGGGTCAACGGCAGCCGCAAGGAAGTGCCTCATTATTACGCGGAAAATAATTATTCCTCCATCTGACAGCGGGGACCCACCCGACGGGCCACCAGTATTTTGCGAAAAAATTGTTTCCCCCTGACTGCTGGGACCCACCAGACGGGCCACCATATTTCGCGAAAAAAACGTTCCCCCCGCTGTCAGCTCGAACCCACCGGAAGTGCCTCCTTATTACACACAAAAAAATGAATACTCCCCCGGTTAGCTGGACCCACCTTGCTGGGAGGCTGACTTGTGGGCCTACTAAGTTGACGGGGACGAAGGGCTTTGTCAACTTAGTCAATATGAACGATTCTAGCTCCAGTGATCGTACGATGTCCATCCAACGGCCGTAGTGCTTCTTCAACCTCTGGTCTTCTTGCTCCAGCCGCCAAAAGCAGCGCCGGTCGTGCCGCATGCTCCTGCCTCCCATGGCCGGCTGTGCTGCCGCAGAGGACTCACCGCCCCCTACTATTCCCACCGCTGGCCAGGCCCTGCGGCGACGGCAGCCTCACACCGCAGCCGAACCAGTAAACCCTCGTAGTCCTCTCCGCGCGGGCTTCCACTGCCGCGTCGTCCCCTTCCTAAACCTCGCCGTCGTCCACCGCCGTGGTGCTCTACGCGCGGCGTGGTCAACGTGGTCAAGGAACGACTTCCATCGGAAGAGTACTGTACGCAGAGGGGCTGACAGCTGGGTCCACGGCCACAGCCCAGTTTTTTTGTGATTTGCCAAGTAAGTCGCTTTGTCAAGCCTGTTGGGCTGCAAATCTTTCAAGACGAGGAGAGCTTTCATTCGGCTGGCCAAGAAAATGGCCCATCAGTAATGAGAAATGATTTGTACATTTTTAAAACACATCAAACCGGCAATTAGTTTCAAATATCTTTTTTTTCATTTCAAGATTTTAAATTGCATTAATTTTTATGCGTGGAGAATTTGTTGGATTTTATATTGATATACATTTATTTTTAAAATCAGTTTGAATGTGAGTCGAAATTTCGGGATTAAAAATAGTTCAGACCGCACCAAAATATGCAAAATTTCGTATAATTTTTTAACCGTTGCCACAATATGGGCTGTAATGCTAACAAAAAGAATATGGGCTCCAAAAAACCTTAAGAATTAGCAAATGGGCTATAAATTATGGCAGATGGGCTGTATGATGTTTTCCACAGATTTGAGGCTTTCCTAAAAAAAGGTTGACGCACAAGCACTGACTGTTGGATGTCCATCCGACGGCCGTCGTGCTTCTTCAATCTCTGCTCTTCCTGCTCCAGCCGCTCAAACAAGCGCCGGCGGGACTGCCTGCTCCCTCCTCCTCGCGGCCGGCTGTGCTGCCGCGCAGGCCTCACCGCCCGACCGTACTCCCATCGCTGGCCTAGACATCCCTCTACTCACCCACACCAGCTGTTATTCTCCGGCGATGGCAAACGAACCAGTAAACCCTCGTCCAGTCGTACTCCCCTCCATGTGGGAAACAACTGCCGAGTCTTCCCTACCTCCGTGTCGTCCCCTTCCTAGGCCTCGCCATCGTCCACCGCCCTGGTGCTCTCGGCGCGGCGTGGTCAACGTGGTCAAGGAACGACTTCCATCGGATGTGGACTGTATGTGAAGAGGCTGACAGCTGGGTCCACGGCCGCAGTAAGGAAGTGCCTCCTTATTACGTGGAAAATAATGATTTCTCCACCTGACAGCTCGGACCCACCGGATGGGCCACTGTATTTTGCGAAAAAAACGTTTCCCCCTGACTGCTAGGACCCACTAGCTACATCTTCGCACACAAGGAAGTGCGTCCGGGCAAAAAAAACGATTCGCCCCCTGACTGCTAGGACCGACCAGCTACATCTTCGCAGGAAAGGAAGTGCCTGACAGTCGGGACCCACCGGGTCGAAGCGTACGTAGCATTGTCATTCTGGTCGCGAACGTGTACGTACATACTGGTCGATGTAGAGGTGCGCACGTGTCGTATTAGAGGCGCGCACTTAGCATTTACACGTACATACAGTGGCCAGGGTGCAAGAAAGAAAATACGGCCACGTATGTGTACATACGGGCGGGGTCTCGAACGCCTACTCGCGCATACGTACGGCCAGGGCTCGTGTACATGGCTGGGTCGGAACGGAGAAACAGCGTCGTCGTCGTGTTCATGGGGAGGCAAGGAATGCATCGTGTTCATGGGGAGGCAACGGAATGCGTTGTGTTCATGGGGAGGTAACGGAATGTGTCGTGTTCATCGGGAGGGCTTGGACGGAATGGGCAATTGAAACGAGGCCCGGCGTACCGCAGAACGGAGGAAACGACCTTGTGTTCAACCGACCACGTTCGAAACGGGATCCTGTTCATCGGGAGGGGTCTGGCGTACCGCAAAACAGAGGAAACGGACCTCCTACGGTCGAAACGGGGGTCCTGTTGATCGGGAGGGGTGTGGCGTACCGCAAAACGGACGAAACACACTTGTGTTGGAGCGCTACGGTCGAAACGGGGGTCCTGTTCATCGGGAGGGGTGTGGCGTACCGCAAAACGGGACTCCACGGGATATTGTTCATCTCCACCGTCGACCTCCTCCAGCCTCCACGGGCTCCTGTTCATCCAGCCTCCACCGCGCGCTACTCCACCGGCTACTGTTCAACCACCCCTTCACCGTCTACTATTCATCCAGCCCTCCACACCACGGGGTCCTGTTCAACCACCCCTCCACGGGCACCCCTCCACCGTCTACTGTTCATCCAACCCTCCACACCACGGGGTCCTGTTCAACCACCCCTCCACCGTCTACTATTTATCCAGCCCTCCACACCATGGGGTCCTGTTCATCCACCCCTCCACGGGCACCCCTCCACCGTCTACTGTTTATCCAGCCCTCCACCACACCACGGGGTCATGTTCATCCAGAGGCAACGCCACCGTTCACTGTTCATCCAACCCCCCCCCCAACGCTCACTGTTCATCCCATCGATTGGCTTCAGTTAGCAGCAGTAGCGAAGGAATCGCTCGATCGGGTTCAGTTAACAGCCATCGATCGATCGCTCGGGTTCAGTAACGCGTAGCCTGTAGTGCAATCGCTCGGGTTCAGTTAGAGCCCAACGCCTTGCTCGGGTTCAGTTAGAGCCAACCCCTCGCACACACGTGCGTACATGTATGAGAGAAACGTGCATCGCTCGGCCCCCGACCTCCCACCGTAACCGAGAACTCCCCAAAATTTTCCTCCCCCTCGCTTCTACCACAGTTTTTTCCGTCATGGACGGCCCAAAGAATGTCATGCAGCTGCGTCTCCGGCCCGCCCAGGACGAAAAGCCCATTTTCTGTCATGATTTTTTGTCATAGAAGTAGGAGCCCACCACATCTATGATGATACCGGGTTTTGTCACAATTATCGTCATAAAAGTGTCATATGTATGACAGGAAAAAAATTCGTTCGGCCCAAAATGTCACGGATGTGTCTTTTTTTGTAGTGCCCAAAATATCAAACAGAGTCCACGAGGAGTCCACGAGGCAGGGGGCGCGCCTACCCCCCCCCCCCTAGGCGCACCCTCCCCCCTCGTGGCTCAGTCGACCTACTTCTTCCTCCTATATATCTTCACATACCCCGAAAACATCGAGGAGCACCACGAAACCCTATTTCCACCGCCGCAACCTTCTGTACCCAAGAGATCCCATCTTGGGGCCTTTTTCGGAGCTCTGCCGGAGGGGGCATTGATCACGAAGGGCCTCTACATCATCTCCATGGCCCCTCCGATGATGTGTGAGTAGTTTACTTCAGACCTTCGGGTCCATAGTTATTATCTAGATGGCTTCTTCTCTCTCTTTGGATCTCAATACAAAGTTCTCCTTGATCTTCTTGGAGATCTATTCGATGTAACTCTTTTTGCGGTGTATTTGTCGAGATCCGATGAATTGTGGGTTTATGATCAAGTCTATCTATGAACAATATTTTATGCTTCTCTGAAATATTTTATGCATGATTGGTTATCTTTGCAAGTCTCTTCAAATTATCAGTTTGGTTTGGCCTACTAGATTGATCTTTCTTGCAATGGGAGCAGTGCCCAGTGACAGAAAGGGAAACGACACATATTGTATTCTTGCCATCGAGGATAAAAAGATGGGGTTTATATCATATTGCTTGAGTTTATCCCTCTACATCATGTCATCTTACCTAAGGCGTTACTCTGTTCTTATGAACTTAATACTCTAGATGCATGCTGGATAGCGGTTGATGTGTGGAGTAATATTAGTAGATGTAGGCATGAGTCGGTCTACTTGTCACGGACGTGATGCCTATATACATGATCATGCCTAGATATTCTCATAATTATTCGCTTTTCTATCAATTGCTCGACAGTAATTTGTTCACCCACCGTAATACTTATGCTATCTTGAGAGAAGCCACTAGTGAAACCTATGGCCCCCAGGTCTATTTTCCATCATATAAGTTTCCAGTCTATTTTACTTTGCAATCTTTACTTTCAATCTATATCATAAAAATACCAAAAATATTTATCTTATCATTATTATCTCTATCGGATCTCACTCTCGTAAGTGACCGTGAAGGGATTGACAACCCCTTTATCGCGTTGGTTGTGAGGTTCTTATTTGTTTGTGTAGGTACGAGGGACTTGCGTGTGGCCTCCTACTGGATTGATACCTTGGTTCTCAAAAACTGGGGGAAATACTTACGCTACTTTGCCGCATCACCCTTTCCTCTTTAAGGGAAAAACAACGCAGTGCTCAAGAGGTAGCACCCGTCACCTCCTTCCCGCTGAGGTTTTCTCCCCGGCCAGCGTACACTCGAACTCCACCTGCTCCGGTAAGTTAGAAACTTCCCCTCTGCTTATACATGTAGATTAGAGATTTCTGCATTAGGCATGACAAGGAATGGATTGGATTCGATTCCAATCGAATCGAATCGATTCGAGTCCTATTGATTCCTTCTTGCCTACTACCGATGCTTCGATCACTGTAGTGGGTGTTCATGTTGTTCATAGGCAGGGTAGATTGATTCTTGCAAGATAGGTAGTTACATTGTAGTTAGCAGATCGTGGCAGGGTTTGTGTTTGATGTTGAAAGCAAATTGATACTGGCATAGGCAGGGTATGTTGCATGATTTCGTTACATGCATGGTGTTCATGGTAGCTAGGACAAGTTTGCATACTCATACATGTCGTAGGACCATTGTGTTTCCTCTTTTAGGTACTAGTACCAATGTAGCATGCTGCCAAATGTGGAAGTGGTCATAACTTGCACTGCTAGCTTTAGATCATGGCCATGATGTTTTGGAAACTACACTGATGAGTGGTTGTTTCCCAAGAGCAAGGGCCACTCACCAGTGACACTTGCTCTTCGGCAAGTGCCACTGATCAGTGTCTGGTCCCTATACCCTGTTATTAACCCATGTCATCTTACCTGACAAGGTGATAAAGATGGAGTGGGACAGGGCCCGTCGTGGAGCCCAGGTCGTGGTTGGCGCCGATGACGTCATGGACTCCATCCCCACGAACCATTGGCTCAAGAGGGTGGACCTGCTTGGCATTGTGGCCTTCATGAGCCTACCATATTCAAGGGGACGATCTTCAAGGACCTGCCACGAGGAGGGGTCTCGAGAGCCGCTGTGTTTCTACATCATCAAGGACGAGGAGGATCTCGCCATGCTCGTCATCGCGCCAAGTTCACGGAGGTGATGAAGCAGTTTAAGGAAATATGCCCTAGAGGCAATAATAAAGTTATTATTTATTTCCTTATATCATGATAATTTTTTATTATTCATGCTAGAATTGTATTAACCGGAAACATAATACATGTGTGAATACATAGACAAACAGTATGTCACTAGTATGCCTCTACTTGACTAGCTCGTTCAATCAAAGATGGTTAAGTTTCCTAGCCATAGACATGAGTTATCATTTGATTAATGGGGTCACATCATTAGATAATGATGTGATTGACTTGACCCATTCCGTTAGCATAGCAATTGATCGTTTAGTTTGTTGCTATTGCTTTCTTCATGACTTATACATGTTCCTATGACTATGAGATTATGCAACTCCCGTATACCGAAGGAACACTTTGTGTGCTACCAAACGTTACGTAACTGGGTGATTATAAAGGTGCTCTACAGGTGTCTCCGAAGGTAATTGTTGGGTTGGCGTATTTCGAGATTAGGATTTGTCACTCCGATTGTCGGAGAGGTATCTCTGGGCCCACTCGGTAATGCACATCACTATAAGCCTTGCAAGCATTGCAACTAATAAGTTAGTTGTGGGATGATGTGTTACGGAACGAGTAAAGAGACTTGCCGGTAACGAGATTGAACTAGGTATTGAGATACCGACGATCGAATCTCGGGCAAGTAACATACCAATGACAAAGGGAACAATGTATGTTGTTATGTGGTTTGACCGATAAAGATCTTCGTAGAATATGTAGGAGCCAATATGAGCATCTAGGTTCTGCTATTGGTTATTGACTGGAGACGTGTCTCGGTCATGTCTACATAGTTCTCGAACCCGTAGGGTCCGCACGCTTAAAGTTCGATGACGGTTATATTATGAGTTTATGTGTTTTGATGTACCGCAGGAGTTTGGAGTCCCGGATGAGATCGGGGACATGACGAGGAGTCTCGAAATGGTCGAGACGTAAAGGTCGATATATTGGACGACTATATTCGGACATCAGAAAGGTTCCGAGTGATTCAGGTATTTTCGGGAGTACCGGGGAGTTACGGGAATTCGTATTGGGCCTTAATGGGCCATACGGGAAAGGAGAGACAGGCCTCAAAGGGTGGCCGCACCCCTCCCCATGGGCTGGTCCGAATTGGACTAGGGAGGGGGCGCCCCCTTCCTTCCTTCTCCTTTTCCCTTCCCTTTCCTTCCCTCCTACTCCTACTACTTGGAAGGGCTCCTAGTTCTACTAGGAAAGGGGGAATCCTACTCCCGGTGGGAGTAGGACTCCCCTAGAGCGCGCCATAGAGAGGCCCGGCCCTCCCCCTCCTCCACTCCTTTATATACGGGGGCAGGGGGCAGCCCAAAGACACAACAGTTGATCCCTTGGATCTCTTAGCCGTGTGCGGTGCCCCCCTGCACCATAATCTACCTCGATAATATCGTAGCGCTGCTTAAACGAAGCCCTGCATCGGTAGAACATCATCATCGTCACCACACCATCATGCTGATAAAACTCTCCCTCAACACTCGGCTGGATCGGAGTTCGAGTGACGTTATCGGGCTGAACGTGTGCAGAACTCGGAGGTGCCGTACGTTCGGTACTTGGATTGGTTGGATCGTGAAGACGTACGACTACATCAACCTCGTTGTCATAACGCTTCCGCTTTCGGTCTACTAGGGTACGTGGACAACACTCTCCCCTCTCGTTGCTATGCATCACCATGATCTTGCGTGTGCGTAGGAAATTTTTGAAATTACTACGTTCCCCAACAGTGGCATCCGAGCTAGGTTTTATGCATTGATGTAATATGCATGAGTAGAACACAAGTGAGTTGTGGGCGATATAAGTCACACTTTGGTTCGGCGGTATTGTTGGATGAAGCGGCCCAGACCTACATTACGCGTATGCTTATGCGAGATTGGTTTTATCGCCGTGCTATGCACACAGGTGACTAGCGGGTGTCAGTTTCTCCAACTTTAGTTGAACCGAGTGTGGCTACGCCTGGTCCTTGCGAAGGTTAAAACAGCACCAACTTGACAAACTATCGTTGTGGTCTTGATGCGTAGGTAAGAACGGTTCTTGCTAAGCCCGTAGCAGCCACGTAAAACTTGCAACAACAAAGTAGATGACGTCTAACTTCTTTTTGCAGGGAATGTTGTGATGTGATATGGTCAAGACGTGATGAGATATAAGTTGTTGTATGAGATGATCATGTTTTGTTGAAGTTATCGGCAACTGGCAGAAGCCTTATGGTTGTCTCTTTATTGCATAAGATGCAAGCGCCAAATAATTGCTTTACTTTATCGCTATGCGATAGCAATAGTTGCAAGAGCAATAGTTGGCGAGATGACCATGTGACGACACATTGATATAGATCACGATGATGGAGATCATGGTGTCATGCCAGTGACGATGGAAATCATGACGATGCTTTGGAGATGGAGATCAAAAGCACCAGATGATGATGGCCATATCATGTCACACATTTTCATTGCATGTGATGTTTATCTTTTATACATCTTATTTTGCTTAGTTCTACGGTAGCTTTATAAGATGATCTCTCACTAATTATCAAGGTACAAGTGTTCTCCCTGAGTATGCACCGTTGCGAAAGTTCTTCGTGCTGAGACACCACGTGATGATCAGGTGTGATAGGCTCTACGTTCAAATACAACGAGTGCAAAACAGTTGCGAACACAGAATACTCAGGTTAAACTTGACGAGCCTAGCATATAACAGATATGGCCTCGGAACACTGAGACCGAAAGGTCGAGCATGAATCATATAGTAGATATGATCAACATAGTGATGTTCACCATTGAAACTACTCCATCTCACGTGATGATCAGACATGGTTTAGTTGATATGGATCACATGATCACTTAGAGGATTAGAGGGATGTCTATCTAAGTGGGAGTTCTTAAGTAATATGATTAATTGAACTTTAATTTATCATGAACTTAGTCATGGTAGTATTAGCATATCTATGTTGTAGATCAATAGCTCGCGTTTAGCTCCCCTGTTTTTAATTTTGATATGTTCCTAGAGAAAACTAAGTTGAAAGATGTTAGTAGCAACGATGCGGATTGGATCCGTGATCTGAGGTTTATCCTCATTGCTGCACAGAAGAATTATGTCCTTGATACACCGCTAGGTGACAAACCTATTGCAGGAGCATATGCAGATGTTATGAACGTTTGGCTAGCTCTATATAATGACTACTTGATAGTTTAGTGCACCATGCTTAAATGGCTTAGAATCGGGACTTCAAAGACGTTTAGAACGTCATGGACCATATGAGATGTTCCAGGAGTTGAAGTTAATATTTCAAGCAAATACCCGAGTTGAGAGATATGAAGTCTCCAACAAATTCTATAGCTAAAAGATGGAGGAGAATAGCTCAAGCAGTGAGCATGTGCTCAGATTGTCTAGGTACTACAATCGCTTGAATCAAGTGGGAGTTAATCTTCCAGATAAAATAGTGATTGACAGAATTCTCTAGTCACCATCACCAAGTTAGTAGAACTTCGTGATGAACTATAATATGCAAGGGATAACGGAAACGATTCCCAAGCTCTTCGTGATGCTGAAATCGACGAAGGTAGATATCAAGAAAAGCATCAAGTGTTGATGGTAAACAAAACCACTAGTTTCAAGTAAAGGGACAAAGGGAAGAAAGGGGAACTTCAAGAAGAACGGCAAGCAAGTTGCTCCTCAAGTGAAAAAACCCAAGTCTGGACCTAAGCCTGAAACTGAGTGCTTCTACTGCAAAGGGACTGGTCACTGGAAGCGGAACTACCCCAAGTAATTGGCGGATAAGAAGGATGGCAAAGTGAACATATGTATATTTGATATACATGTTATTGATGTGTACTTTACTAGTGTTTATAGAAACCCCTCAGTATTTGATACTAATTCAGTTGCTAAGAATAGTAACTCGAAACGGGAGTTGCAGAATGAACAGAGACTAGTTAAGGGTGAAGTGACGTTCTGTATTGGAAATGGTTCCAAGATGTGACGGGAGTTGCATAGCACTTGATCGTTTAGTTTGTTGCTATTGCTTTCTTCATGACTTATACATGTTCCTATGACTATGAGATTATGCAACTCCCATTTACCGGAGGAACACTTTGTGTGCTACCAAATGTCACAACGTAACTGGGTGATTATAAAGGTGCTCTACAGGTGTCTCCGAAGGTACTTGTTGGGTTGGCGTATTTAGAGATTAGGATTTGTCACTCCGATTGTTGGAGAGGTATCTTTGGGCCCACTCGGTAATGCACATCACTATAAGCCTTGCAAGCATTGTAACTAATAAGTTAGTTGCGGGATGATGTGTTACGGAACGAGTAAAGAGACTTGCCGGTAACGAGATTGAACTAGGTATTGAGATACCGACGATCGAATCTCGGGCAAATAACATACCGATGACAAAGGGAACAACGTATGTTGTTATGCGGTTTGACCGATAAAGATCTTCGTAGAATATGTAGGAGCCAATATGAGCATCCAGGTTCCGCTATTGGTTATTGACCGGAGACGTGTCTCGGTCATGTCTACATAGTTCTCGAACCTGTAGGGTCCGCACGCTTAAAGTTCGATGACGATTATATTATGAGTCTATGTGTTTTGATGTACCGAAGGAGTTCGGAGTCCCGGATGAGATCGAGGACATGACGAGGAGTCTCGAAATGGTCGAGACGTAAAGATCGATATATTGGACGACTATATTCGGACATCAAAAAGGTTCCAAGTGATTCGGGTATTTTCGGGAGTATCGGGGAGTTACGGAATTCGTATTGGGCCTTAATGGGCCATACGGGAAAGGAGAGAAAGGCCTCAAAGGGTGGCCGCACCCCTCCCCATGGGCTGGTCTGAATTGGACTAGGGAGGGGGCGCCCCCTTCCTTCCTTCTCCTTTTCCCTTCCCTTTCCTTCCCTCCTACTCCTACTACTTGGAAGGGCTCCTAGTTCTACTAGGAAAGGGGAAATCCTACTCCCGGTGGGAGTAGGATTCCCCTAGAGCGCGCCATAGAGAGGGCCGGCCCTCCCCCTCCTCCACTCCTTTATATACGGGGGCAGGGGGCACCCCAAAGACACAACAATTGATCCCTTGGATCTCTTAGCCGTGTGCGGTGCCCCCCTCCACCATAATCTACCTCGATAATATCGTAGTGGTGCTTAGACGAAGCCCTGCGTCGGTAGAACATCATCATCGTCACCACACCATCATTCTGACGAAACTCTCACTCAACACTCGGCTGGATCGGAGTTCGAGTGTCGTTATCGGGCTGAACGTGTGCAGAACTCGGAGGTGCCGTACGTTCGGTACTTGGATTGGTTGGATCGTGAAGACGTACGACTACATCAACCGCGTTGTCATATTCCGCTTTCGGTCTACGAGGGTACATGGACAACACTCTCCCCTCTCGTTGCTATGCATCACCATGATCTTGCGTGTGCGTAGGAAATTTTTGAAATTACTACGTTCCCCAACAGTGGCATCCGAGCTAGGTTTTATGCGTTGATGTAATATGCACGAGTAGAACACAAGTGAGTTGTGGGCAATATAAGTCACACTTTGGTTCGGCGGTATTGTTGGATGAAGCGGCCCGGACCTACATTACGCGTACGCTTATGCGAGATTGGTTTTACCGCCGTGCTATGCACACAGGTGACTAGCGGGTGTCAGTTTCTCCAACTTTAGTTGAACCGAGTGTGGCTACGCCTGGTCCTTGCGTAGGTTAAAACAGCACCAACTTGACAAACTATCGTTGTGGTTTTGATGCTTAGGTAAGAACGGTTTTTGCTAAGCCCGTAGCAGCCACGTAAAACTTGCAACAACAAAGTAGATGACGTCTAACTTGTTTTTGCAGGGCATGTTGTGATGTGATATGGTCAAGACGTGATGAGATATAAGTTGTTGTATGAGATGATCATGTTTTGTTGAAGTTATCAGCAACTGGCAAAAGCCTTATGGTTGTCTCTTTATTGCATAAGATGCAAGCGCCAAATAATTGATTTACTTTATCGCTATGCGATAGCAATAGTTGCAAGAGCAATAGTTGGCGAGATGAACATGTGACGACACATTGATATAGATCAAGATGATGGAGATCATGGTGTCATGCCGGTGACGATGGAAATCATGACGATGCTTTGGAGATGGAGATCAAAAGCACAAGATGATGATGGCCATATCATGTCACACATTTTCATTGCATGTGATGTTTATCTTTTATACATCTTATTTTGCTTAGTTCGGCGGTAGCTTTATAAGATGATCTCTCACTAATTATCAAGGTACAAGTGTTCTCCCTGATTATGCACCGTTGCGAAAGTTCTTCATGCTGAGACACCACGTGATGATCGGGTGTGATAGGCTCTATGTTCAAATACAACGGGTGCAAAACAGTTGCACACGCGGAATACTCAGGTTAAACTTGATGAGCCTAGCATATAACAGATATGGCCTCGGAACACTGAGACCGAAAGGTCGAGCATGAATCATATAGTAAATATGATCAACATAGTGATGTTCACCATTGAAACTACTCCATCTCACGTGATGAGCAGACATGGTTTAGTTGATATGGATCACGTGATCACTTAGAGGATTAGAGGGATGTCTATCTAAGTGGGATTTCTTAAGTAATATGATTAATTGAACTTTAATTTATCATGAACTTAGTCATGGTAGTATTAGCATATCTATGTTGTAGATCAATAGCTCGCGTTTAGCTCCCCTGTTTTTAATTTTGATATGTTCCTAGAGAAAACTAAGTTGAAAGATGTTAGTAGCAAGGATGCGGATTGGATCCGTGACCTAAGGTTTATCCTCATTGCTGCACAGACGAATTATGTCCTTGATACACCTCTACGTGACAAACCTATTGCAGGAGCAGATGCAGATGTTATGAACGTTTGGCTAGCTCTATATAATGACTACTTGATAGTTTAGTGCACCATGCTTAAACGGCTTAGAATCGGGACTTCAAAGACGTTTAGAACGTCATGGACCATATGAGATGTTCCAGGAGTTGAAGTTAATATTTCAAGAAAATACCCGAGTTGAGAGATATGAAGTCTCCAACAAATTCTATAGCTAAAAGATGGAGGAGAATAGCTCAAGCAGTGAGCATGTGCTCAGATTGTCTAGGTACTACAATCGCTTGAATCAAGTGGGAGTTAATCTTCCAGATAAAATAGTGATTGACAGAATTCTCTATTCACCATCACCAAGTTAGTAGAACTTCGTGATGAACTATAATATGCAAGGGATAACGGAAACGATTCCCAAGCTCTTCGTGATGCTGAAATCGACGAAGGTAGAAATCAAGAAAAGCATCAAGTGTTGATGGTAAACAAAACCACTAGTTTCAAGTAAAGGGACAAAGGGAAGAAAGGGGAACTTCAAGAAGAACGGCAAGCAAGTTGCTGCTCAAGTGAAAAAACCCAAGTCTGGACCTAAGCCTGAAACTGAGTGCTTCTACTGCAAAGGGACTGGTCACTAGAAGCGGAACTACCCCAAGTAATTGGCGGATAAGAAGGATGGCAAAGTGAACATATGTATATTTGATATACATGTTATTGATGTGTACTTTACTAGTGTTTATAGCAACCCCTCAGTATTTGATACTAATTCAGTTGCTAAGAATAGTAACTCGAAACGGGAGTTGCAGAATGAACAGAGACTAGTTAAGGGTGAAGTGACGATGCGTATTGAAAATGGTTCCAAGATGTGACGGGAGTTGCATAGCACTTGATCGTTTAGTTTGTTGCTATTGCTTTCTTCATGACTTATACATGTTCCTATGACTATGAGATTATGCAACTCCCGTTTACCGGAGGAACACTTTGTGTGCTACCAAACGTCACAACATAACTAGGTGATTATAAAGGTGCTCTACAGGTGTCTCCGAAGGTACTTGTTGGGTTGGCGTATTTCGAGATTAGGATTTGTCACTCCAATTGTTGGAGAGGTATCTCTGGGCCCACTCGGTAATGCACATCACTATAAGTCCTGCAAGCATTGCAACTAATAAGTTAGTTGCGGGATGATGTGTTACGGAACGAGTAAAGAGACTTGCCGGTAACGAGATTGAACTAGGTATTGAGATACCGACGATCGAATCTCGGGCAAATAACATACCGATGACAAAGGGAACAACGTATGTTGTTATGCGGTTTGACCGATAAAGATCTTCGTAGAATATGTAGGACCCAACATGAGCATCCAGGTTCCGCTATTGGTTATTGACCGGAGATGTGTCTCGGTCATGTCTACATAGTTCTCAAACCTGTAGGGTCCGCACGCTTAAAGTTCGATGACGGTTATATTATGAGTTTATGTGTTTTGATGTACCGAAGGAGTTCGGAGTCCCGGATGAGATCGAGGACATGACGAGGAGTCTCGAAATGGTCGAGACGTAAAGATCGATATATTGGACGACTATATTCGGACATCAGAAAGGTTCCCAGTGATTCGGGTATTTTCGGGAGTACCGGGGAGTTACGGGAATTCATATTGGGCCTTAATGGGCCATACGGGAAAGGAGAGAAAGGCCTCAAAGGGTGGCTGCACCCCTCCCCATGGGCTGGTCCGAATTGGACTAGGGAGGGGGGCGCCCCCTTCCTTCCTTCTCGTTTTCCCTTCCCTTTCCTTCCCTCCTACTCCTACTACTTGGAAGGGCTCCTAGTTCTACTAGGAAAGGGGAAATCCTACTCCCGGTGGGAGTAGGACTTCCCTAGGGCGCGCCATAGAGTGGGCCGGCCCTCCTCCTCCTCCACTCCTTTATATACTGGTGCAGGGGGCACCCCAAAGACACAACAATTGATCCCTTGGATCTCTTAGCCGTGTGCGGTGCCCCCCTCCACCATAATCCACCTCGATAATATCGTAGCGGTGCTTAGACGAAGCCCTGCATCGGTAGAACATCATCATCGTCACCACGCCGTCGTGCTGACGAAACTCTCCCTCAACACTCGGCTGGATCGGAGTTCGAGGGACGTTATCGGGGTGAACGTGTGCAGAACTCGGAGGTGCCGTACGTTCGGTACTTGGATCGGTCGCATCATGAAGATGTACGACTACATCAACCGCGTTGTCATAACGCTTCCGCTTTTGGTCTACGAGGGTACGTGGACAACACTCTCCCCTCTCGTTGCTATGCATCACCATGATCTTGCATGTGCGTAGGAAATTTTTGAAATTACTATGTTCCCCGACAGCAGTGGCTCGTGATCAAGCCCCCGCGCGTCGTCAGGCTGCTGGCCAAAAAGTGGTGTGAGTTCTAAGTTCAAGTCTAGAACTTCGAGGTGCAGATGGTGCTTGGCCGAGGCTGGTAGTACTTCTACCGTTGCCATAAGATCGTACCCTGCGACCTCCTCATCCCGCGGATCACCGTCCTTGGCCTGAAGGTGCAAATCTACAACCACGATAGCTCGATCATGTGCAGGGTCCGCTGCACTAGGCACAACTGCATCAGCCACCGTCCCGTGCTCTTTAGGTCGTCAATTTACTACCTAGTCGTATCATGGAACTGCTAGTAGTTTCCGGTGGTGGTGATGGTGACGATGATGGTTTGGACTTGATCATATTTTGGCCAGGACCAGCACCCTGGTGTGAAGCAGGGGGCATGGGATTCCCCTGCTGTCTTTAGCTATGACTGTAATTCTATTAGTTTGCCTCTTAATCTGTCATTTACCTTCATGTGCATTATTAGTTGTCATTGTTTGCCTCATAATCTGCTGTCAGTTGTGCCTGTTGTTGTGCTGCTAATGTGGTGGTAAGGCAACCACATATGAATGAGGTAAACATAACACAAACGTGTATGCAGCTAAACAGTTGTGGTTTGCATTATGAAAGTGCAACTATCCCTGGGTGGTTTTGGTAATTCCTAACAACATATAGCTCATTGAGCTAACATTATTCCAAGATTAATATTTCAGGAAAAGCTCAATGAATG
Source organism: Triticum urartu (assembly GCF_003073215.2). Lineage (NCBI taxonomy): Eukaryota > Viridiplantae > Streptophyta > Magnoliopsida > Poales > Poaceae > Triticum > Triticum urartu. The sequence continues at coordinate 4,790,336 of NC_053023.1, forward strand.
GCATGGCATGGATGAGGAAAGTGGATCCCTTAAAATTCTAAGGACAAAAAGTTTGGCTCAAGCTTGAAGCTCAAGACTCTACATTTTATATTTTAGTGATCCAAGATCACATTGAGTCTATAGAAAAAGCCAATACTATCAAGGAGGGATGAGGTGTTGCTTAATGGCTTGCTTGCTCAAAATGCTTAGTGATATGCTCCAAAACCCTCAACTACCTTCCCACATCCACATATGACCTAAACCAAAAGTCAAACTCGGCCCCACCGATTCTTTCTATCTGGCGCCACCGAGTTTCAAATGCCATAGTCACTACCACAAACCCTGGGCAAATCGGTCTCACCGAGATGGGATTGTAATCTCTCTGTTTCCCTTCGTAACGTTTCGGTCTTACCGAGATGAGCGATTGGTCCCACTGAGATTGCAATGTAAACTCTCTGTTTCCCTTTTGTAACATTTCGGTCTCACCGAGATGAGCGAATCGGTCCCACCGAGTTTACCTGAACAACTCTCTGGTTATCTTATTACCAAAATTGGTCCCACTGAGTTTGGGTAATCGGTCACACTGAGATTATGTTATGCCCTAACCCTAACCATATCGGTCCTACCGAGTTGCATCTCAGTCCCACCGAAAATCCTAACGGTCACTAGGTTTGCTGAATCGGTCCGACCGAGTTTAACCATTCAGTCCCACCGAGTTTGGCAAATTGTGTGTAACGGTTAGATTTTGTGTGGAGGCTATATATACCCCTCCACCCACTCTTCATTCGTGGAGAGAGCCATCAGAACATACCTACACTTCCAATACACATTTTCTGAGAGAGAACCACCTACACTTGTGTTGAGGTCAAGATATTCCATTCCAACCATATGAATCTTGATCTCTATCCTTCCCCAGGTTGCTTTCCACTCAAATCTTCTTTCCACCAAATCCAAATCCTGTGAGAGAGAGTTGAGTGTTGGGGAGACTATCATTTGAAGCAGAAGAGCAAGGAGTTCATCATCAACACACCATTTGTTACTTCTTGGAGAGTGGTGTCTCCTAGATTGGCTAGGTGTCACTTGGGAGCCTCCGACAAGATTGTGGAGCTGAACCAAGGAGTTTGTAAGGGCAAGGAGATCGCCTACTTCGTGAAGATCTACCGCTAGTGAGGCAAGTCCTTCGTGGGTGACGGCCGTGATGGAATAGACAAGGTTGCTTCTTCGTGGACCCATCGTGGGTGGAGCCCTCCGTGGACTCGCGCAACCGTTACCCTCCATGGGTTGAAGTCTCCATCAACGTGGATGTACGATAGCACCACCTATCGGAACCACGACAAAAATATCCGTGTCTCCAATTGCGTTCGAATCCTCCAAACCCTTCCCTTTACATTCTTGCAAGTTGCATGCTTTACTTTCCGCTGCTCATATACTCTTTAGCATGCTTGCTTGAATTGTGTGGAGATTGCTTGACTTGTGCTAAGATAGCTAAAATCTGCCAAGAACTAAAATTGGGAAAAGGCTAGATTTTTATTTGGTTAAGTAGTCTAATCACCCCCCCTAGACATACTTTCGATCCTACAAGTGGTATCAGAGCTTTGGTCTCCATTTGCTTTGATTTCCATAGCTTTTGGCGGTCATAGCCTTGGTTTCACAACCTAGGAGAGTATGGCGTCTAGTGAGGGAAATTATCACCGTAGAGGTCCTTACTTTGATGGCACTAATTTTGCTAGTTGGATGCATAAGATGAAAATGCATATTCTTGGACATAACCCCGCCGTTTGGGCCATTGTGTCTATTGGCTTGCAAGGTGAATTCTTTTATGGGAAAGAACCGAACCGTGAAGCTACCGCGGAAGAGTTGAAGATGCTGCAATACAATGCTCAAGCTTGTGATATCCTCTTCAACGGATTGTGCCCCGAAGAATTCAACAAAATCAGCCGTCTTGAGAATGCAAAGGAAATTTGGAATACTTTGATTGATATGCACGAAGGTACCGACTCCGTCAAGGAATCCAAATTGGATGTGCTTCAAAGTCAACTTGACAAGTTCAAAATGAAGGATGGTGAAGGTGTCGCTGAAATGTACTCTAGGCTTGCTCTTATCACAAATGAGATTGCCGGCTTAGGGAGTGAAGAGATGACCGATAGATTCATCATCAAGAAGATCCTAAGAGCCTTGGATGGAAAATATGATACCGTGTGCACATTGATCCAAATGATGCCCAATTACAAAGATCTCAAGCCAACGGAAGTCATCGGAAGAATTGTTGCTCATGAGATGTCACTCAAGGATAAAGAGGAACTTCACAACAAATCAAGTGGTGCTTACAAAGCCTCATGTGAAGCCCCCACATCATCAAGTGAGAAACAAACCTTCAATGAAGAATTGAGCTTAATGGTGAAGAACTTCAACAAGTTCTACAAGAGTAGAAGCAAAGAGAGAAGCTCCAAGTCAAGGTCCTACAATGACAAAAGATCTTCTAGTCGAGAGCGAAACTGCTACAATTGTGGAAGGCCCGGACAGTATTCCAATGAGTGTATGCCCCCCTACAAGAGAAGATAAGATTCTCCCAAGAGAAGAAGTAGAAGAGAAGAATCACCATCTAGAGAAAGAAGGAGTAGAGATGATCGTTATGAACGAAGACCCTCACGGAGAAGCAAGGATTCGGAAAGAAAGGACAAGTCATCAAGGAGCTACACAAAACGAAGACATCAAGCTCATGTTGGTGAATGGGTATCCGGATCCGACTCCGACAACCACTCCGAAAGAAGCTGTCACTCTGACTCCGAATATACTCAAGATGAAGGTGTTGCCGGTCTAGCACTTGTGACAACCAACTCCTATGACATATTTGACTCACCAAATGAAGGAGTTGGAACATGCTTCATGGCTAAAGGCCCAAAGGTATCACACCCCGAGTATGTTGATTTCAATAGTGATGAAGATGACTTGTTAGGTGATGATGATTTACTTGTTGACAACTCTAGTGATGAATACTATGATGAAACGTCAATTAATCATGCTAATCAAGATAAAACGAATGACAATGATAAGGAGAAGATTGAGTCTCTAACTAAAGAACTAAACACTCTTAAGTTAGCTCATGAAACTATCTTAGGAGATCATCGAGAACTTTTAAGGACTCATGAGAAATTGCGCTTTGAAAAGCTCAACCTTGAGCAAGAGCATGAGTTCTTAAAAGCAATCAATGATGATCTTCGTAAGAAAAGTTCTTCTTACATTGCCAAGCGTTTACTCTTATCCACTTACATGCCTCAAGTCAAGTCTAGTAACGAGAACAACAAAGATTCTTCCTCTAGTAGTAACAATAATCATGCTAAATCCAATATTGTTGCTTCTAGTAGTTCTCTTGATTCCACTAATGATTCTCTTAGCCAAGTTACACTTAAGCAAGAAAATAGCTTATTGAAGGGAATTATAGAGAAAGGTGTTTACAAGAGCCTTGTCGGAAGTAAGCAATTCGAGGAAATTGTATGCAAGCAAGGAAGGCACCGGAAGAATCAAGGTGTTGGTTTTGAACAAAAGTTCAATGCCAATGGAGTTGAGTGGGAAGAAGATCAATACCCCAAGACGAAGTTTGTTCCTCAACAAGAGAAGTATGATCCTACTTCTCTCAAAGGGACACAAGCTCAAGATGATCTTCCACCACAAGACCACAAGCAAAAAGTCAAGGACAAGCTTCAAGAGGAAATTGATGCATTTGAAGAAGCTCCTAAGGCCTTGGTCAAGTGGGTTCCCAAGACTACTTCAAGTTCCACTTCATCAAGTACAACTACAACACCGAGGATTCCCATTAAGAAGGTGTGGATCCCGAAGAAGAAGAACTAGAGAGTTCTTGAGGGTGACTCCGCCAACATACTTCACTCTTATCATCTTGGCAAGAACAAGTGCAATCAACTTCCACATCTTGCACTAGTTCAAGGAGTCACAAACCCTCTTGTTGGTAAGACAAGGGACAAGGTAACCTAAAAGCTTTCATAGACATCATCTTGTGTGTGCATCACTTTATGTCTATGGATATCCTTGTTTGTTCCTTGTGGGACTAACCCGTGTAGGTATTGAAAGTGCAACTCACTCCAATGGATAGCTCCAAATGATCTACATCAACATTGAGCATCCACATCTTAAACATCTACATGAAGTCATCATCGACAAAACCCAAGGTTAGTTCATCCCTCTTAGGGGGGATCTCACATCTAGGGGGAGCTTTACTCTAAGAATTGAGCTAAAGCAACTCTAATGGTGTGAACACAACAAATGCTTTATGTAAAAGTGGTAACCCCACTTGTGCTTAAACGATGAGTATGACCTATGATCAAATGTTCTCATTTGACAAATAAGTCAATATACTCATATATAGATGACCTAGTCATCGCCAATTGTTTGATAGATGCTAGAATTGGTTGTGCATACCTTGCCACATATTTCAATTGCCATTTTATTGTGTGAGCATGTTGATTGCATATTTTACTCATTCGAGGACATCCACTTGTTGTTTTGATTGATTGGTTTTCTTTTCTTTTGCCAAGTGGATGGACAAGAATGCCTAAGAACCCTCTCTAGCTATCTATTCTTTTCTCGTCTCAAACTCAAATCATGCTACATCACAAAATTTGATCAAGTCAGATTCGAACCACTCTGTGTGAGGATCACTCGGAGTCCCCGATTCCTCATAGACTTAAACTTCCAAAACTTCTTTGTGCGTTTCAGTCTGACCGATTCATCCATTTCGGTCATACCGAGATCACTAAGTCGATCTAGGTTTTCAATCTTGGTGCAACCGATTTGAACCTTTCGGTCACATCGAGTTTTAATAACTGCTTGCAGTTATGAATCTCGGTGCCACCGAGTTGTTCCACTCGGTCACACCGACAGGGTCGGGCTATATATACTCATGGGCAAAATTTTGGAAATTTCTCCGAAACCCCTTCGCCCGCGCATAGCTCGCTCTGCCTCCTGGGTCTCCGGATCGTCCTCCTCGTCGCCAGCCGCCTCTTGTCGCTGGTCTCCGCCGCCGTCAACGGAATTCTTCCCCGCCGTTGCCGCCGTAGCGAGTTCATCGCCGAACTAGGGTATGGACTCGATCACAGTGCTATCCCCATCCGATTCCTAGCACATTGTGTTCATTATGATTCTTACCACGATTGAAACGATCTTATCCAGTCAAAACACTCTGTAGATTAGAGTTGAATTGAAAATTTAGGGTTAGGTTTCCGCCGAAACCATCTCGGACCCACCGAGTTGTGGAACTCGGTACCACCGATTCGGCTCAGGCCATTGCACATGTAATTTTCGGTCTGACCGAGAATTGCAAATCGGTGTGACCGAGTTCAGGACTTTGTGAAACCCTAGCAGTCTCGGTGCCATCGAACTGTGACTCGGTCTGACCGAGTTCACTAGTTTAGGTTCCAACAGCTACTTCGGTATCACCGAGTTTACAAATTGGTTGATCCGAAATGCTTTCTGTGGAAAACTAAAACTAAGTTTTTGACTCATTCTCTTGCAAAAACCTCTGCATTTTGTGATGCTCATCCACTCTATCTCATCTATATCTATTCACAGGGTCTGCTGTCAGTGTTTGCAATATGTCTGATTAGAGTGACAGCCAGAACAGGTCAGAGAAGCAGGTTCACCTGAGTGAGGGCACTAGTCCCTCTAGCAGTTCAGATGATGGTAGCAGGAGCACTCCCAGCAACTTGCCCAAAGCTGCCACTAGAACAAGGAAGAAGAAAACTTCAGAGTCTGAGGATGAAGACTATGTGGCAGTTGAGGATGAGGCCACTTCCAAGAAGAAAGAGGTTAAGAAGGAATATAGCACTGCTGCTGCCACCAAGCCAGGCATGAAGCAAAAGGTTCCTGCAAAGAGAATTCCAATGTCTAAGGCCAGAGCATCTACTCAAGTCCCTTTGGGATCTGAACCCAAAGAGGTTGCTGCAGAAGGGAAGAAGAGGAAGGAGAGGATCAAAAAGACCACTGCTAGAGTGCTTGGGAGATCCTCAATCATGAGAGATTCTGAAGAGGAAGAGGAAGAAGAGGTTGCTCCACCAGCACCTAAGGCCCAGAAGCTTATGGGTGATGCTATCAGGACAGGGGCTGCTTCATCAAAGCCCAAAGAAGCACCCAAAGCAGCCTCCAAGCCCAAGAGTGCACCTAAGAGGAATACCAGGAGTATACCAGCTGCTGAGAAGAATAAGGCCCCAGTGCCTGAAGTTGCTGATGATGAAGAAGATAAAGGACAAGTCCTGAGGAAGCTCAAACCCAAGATTCTAGACCACAATGATGATCATCCTGTGGCTGAGAACATGAAGATCAGGAGCGACTCTGGGTTGAGGCTATGAAGAGAGTCAGATCCATATGCCACCAGGAGAAGGACTGCTGTTGATTACAGGTTCCACACAAAGGAACAACAGGACTTTTATGAGACAATCTTGTTGGACAAGAAGCCTATAGTGTGTGAAATGAGGTGGGTCGACTAGAAGTATATCAAGGAAAATGAGGAACACTATCCTGGTGTGTTTGACAGCTTCAGTGCTTGTGGAGTTGCAGACTTTGTTGGGCAGAAGCTCACAAAGTGGAATGAGGAGCTCATAATGCAATTCTACTCCACAGCACACTTCTATCCAGATGGCAGGATAGTATGGATGTCTGAAGGTACAAGGTACCACTCAACTATTGAGGAATGGGCAAATCTGGTCAATGCTCCTAAGGAAGAAGAAGATGACTTGGATGTCTATGCCAAGAAGAAGATGGATCACAACTCTATGGCAAACATGTACAAGGAGATTCCTGAAGATGATCTTGAGACTCACCAGTTTGGGTCAGTAAAACACTTGCTGTCAGGGCTGCCTACAATTAATTGGATCCTTAGGCACACTCTCTTGCCCAAGTCTGGTGATCACAGAATGATCAGAGGCCATGCAATTAACTTGCTACATATATTTGATGTGCCACAGAAGTTCAAGGTCATGAGCTTTATAGTTGAGACTATCAAGAGGACTGCAGCTGACCAGAAAAGAAGTTGTGGATATGCCCCACAGATCCAGGAGTTGATAAACTCAAAGATGGGCACAGGCACATACTTGTTGCATAAGAAACACTTGCCTATCTATCCTGACTTTGAGGACAATCAAGTTGTGATGAATGAGAATGAACCATCATCAGTACAAGCTCAAGAGAAGAAGGAGAAAGCAAAGAAAGAGAAGGCTGCCAAGATGCCAACTCAAGAGGAGGCATCTGAGTACTTTTTGAAAATCAAGCAAGATCAGCTTGGCTACCTGATTGCATCCACTCTGAGGATTGAGAAGGGACTGGCCACCCTGACTCAAAACCAGGAGAGCTTGGAAAGAATCGTGGAGCAAAAATTCTATGACTTGGATGTGAAGGTAACTGAGATTCAGTCTGTTGTGGAGCAACTTCAAGATGATATGCAGGAGAGGAAGGGCAAGACAACCACTGATGCATTTGCCAGAGTGCCTAGAGCTCAGAGGTCTGCTGCAGTGCCTGTTCCAGACACTAGAGTCACTTCATCTGCACCAGCTACAGCTCCAGCGCAACCAGCTCCAGCACCAACTCCTTCAGCTCCATCCACATCAACTGAAGCCTTCGTCCTTGGCGTTCTCCGGACACCACCACCTGAAGACCAAGCTTGATAGACGTTCTAGTGCTATGCATTTTCTATGAACTTTTTGGTAACTTGTTGCCAAAGGGGGAGAAAAATATATAGATCATAGGCTTCGAGAGAGAGCGTTGCTTTTTATTCTCTCTTGCTTTGGTGGTTGAACTTTGTCTGTCTTTTGATTGCTTGAGATACTATGTTGTTATCTGTGAGACATTGATGATCATGTGGTTGATCATAAGCTACACTTATGCTTGTTAGATGATATTATCTTACTTATCCTTATATGATCATTCACTTTGCTTGGTGATGAGTGCATGTATTTAATTCTTATCATTTTGAGCGCTCCACCAAGATGTATGTGACATGGAAGAGTAACCCATGATCCTAACTCATTGTGCATTTGCAGTCCAAAGCAAATCTTAAGATATGCACAAATTTAGGGGGAGCTCTTGCTTTTCACATACTTCTCAAAGCGAAAATATCTTTCACTCTTATTATCATTTGTCGAAGCTTTGATCTATATGTTGTCATCAATTACCAAAAAGGGGGAGATTGAAAGTGCAACTATCCCTGGGTGGTTTTGGTAATTTCTAACAACATATAGCTCATTAAGCTAACATTATTCCAAGATTAATATTTCAGGAAAAGCTCAATGAATGGCATGGCATGGATGAGGAAAGTGGATCCCTCAAAATTCTAAGGACAAAAAGTTTGGCTCAAGCTTGAAGCTCAAGACTCTACATTTTATATTTTAGTGATCCAAGATCACATTGAGTCTATAGGAAAAGCCAATACTATCAAGGAGGGATGAGGTGTTGCTTAATGGCTTGCTTGCTCAAAATGCTTAGTGATATGCTCCAAAACCCTCAACTACCTTCCCACATCCACATATGACCTAAACCAAAAGTCAAACTCGGCCCCACCGATTCTTTCTATCCGGCGCCACCGAGTTTCAAATGTCATAGCCACTGCCACAAACCCTAGGCAAATCGGTCTCACCGATAGGGATCTCGGTCTCACCGAGATGGGATTGTAATCTCTCTGTTTCACTTCGTAACGTCTTGGTCTTACCGAGATGAGCGATCGGTTCCACCGAGATTGCAATGTAAACTCTCTGTTTCCCTTTTGTAACATTTCGGTCTCACCGAGATGAGCGAATCGGTCCCACCGAGTTTACCTGACCAACTCTCTGGTTATCTTATTACCAAAATCGGTCCCACCGAGTTTGGGTAATCGGTCACACCGAGATTACGTTATGCCCTAACCCTAACCATATCGGTCCTACCGAGTTGCATCTCAGTCCCACCGAAAATCCTAACGGTCACTAGGTTTGCTGAATCGGTCCGACCGAGTTTAACCATTCGGTCCCACCTAGTTTGGCAAATTGTGTGTAACGGTTAGATTTTGTGTGGAGGCTATATATACCCCTCCACCCACTCTTCATTCGTGGAGAGAGCCATCGGAACATACCTACACTTCCAATACACATTTTTTGAGAGAGAACCACCTACACTTGTGTTGAGGTCAAGATATTCCATTCCAACCATATGAATCTTGATCTCTAGCCTTCCCCAAGTTGCTTTCCACTCAAATCTTCTTTCCACCAAATCCAAATCCTGTGAGAGAGAGTTGAGTGTTGGGGAGACTCTCATTTGAAGCACAAGAGCAAGGAGTTCATAATCAACACACCATTTGTTACTTCTTGGAGAGTGGTGTCTCCTAGATTGGCTAGGTGTCACTTGGGAGCCTTCGACAAGATTGTGGAGTTGAACCAAGGAGTTTGTAAGGGCAAGGAGATCGCCTACTTCGTGAAGATCTACCGCTAGTGAGGCAAGTCCTTCGTGGGTGACGGCCGTGATGGAATAGACAAGGTTGCTTCTTCGTGGACCCTTCGTGGGTGGAGCCCTCCATGGACTCGCGCAACCGTTACCCTCCGTGGGTTGAAGTCTCCATCAACGTGGATGTACAATAGCACCACCTATCGGAACCACGACAAAAACATCCGTGTCTCCAATTGCATTTGAATCCTCCAAACCCTTCCCTTTACATTCTTGCAAGTTGCATGCTTTACTTTCCGCTGCTCATATACTCTTTAGCATGCTTGCTTGAATTGTGTGGAGATTGCTTGACTTGTGCTAAGATAGCTAAAATCTGCCAAGAACTAAAATTGGGAAAAGGCTAGATTTTTATTTGGTCAAGTAGTCTAATCACCCCCTTCTAGACATACTTTCGATCCTACACATTCTCTCACCTCTTAAGCACATATGCGGGCAACCAAACAGCTGGCCCTAAAGTGCTCATTGATGCAATGCACGCAACGAAACAACATGCAAATGTTGGTTTGTTGCCTGTTTTTGCTCAACCAGGCTAGGTGAAGACGGGTATGAAATGCAGGCACTATTGGAGAAGGCAACCAAACACATCCAAAAGTGCCTGTCGCCCTTCGCTTCTCTGCAATCCAGTCCACTAAGGGCATCTCCAATGCCAACCCGCAAACCTCCCGCAACCATCCGGACCATAAAAGCCATCCCACGCGGTCCTGTATCGATCCGCGGCGCGGTCCGGACGAGATTTCTCCCGCAAACCGGAGACAAAATTGGGGGAGGTTTGCGGGAGTCCGGACCGATCCCAAGCCCGCTTTTGACCGACCTGGCCCACCAAAAACCCCTTCCCCCTCCGTGTTTTCGGTCAGTGCCGATCCAGAGCGTCAGCGCCCGCATTCATGCCTAGCCAGAGAAGATGCAGCCACTCACTGGAGCCAGTATTTAAGCGGCACACCGGTCGAGAGAGTGTCGCCCGCGTCACTTCTCGATGTAGGCGTCTGCCGTGCGTTCAAACAACACAACTGTCGCCCATCTGTTCATCTACCGCCCGCATTGATGGCACGTGGTTGCCGAGGCATCTCCTCTGGCGCCACCCGTGTGCCCTCTGCTGCCCACTGGTGCTATATAAACCGCTGCCCTAGTGCCCCGGCCATACCACAGTCCTCCCTCTCCGCACCACTCCCCGCCATGAATCCCTCCGTAGTCAAAGCTCTCTGGGATGGGCTGACATCAGAGTGGAAGAAGGCCATGGCGGCCATTGCTGTCGACTAGTAGGCCGGTAGGCAGCCGAAGGACGCCTCCGACGATGACATGCAAATGGAGGACACCTCCGATGACGAGCTAACGCCACCCTCCTCTTCCTCTGCGGCACCCTCCTCCTACACTCCATCCTCGCCGGTGCACTGCACCATGACCATCCGCGAGGCCCGTGCCCATTATATGGACATGCTGCGGGAGGAGTGGGAGGACCAGTTTCGGGAGGCACATGCCGACGCCAATGCAACCACAACCTCCTCCAGGAGCATCTTCAAGCGGAGGAGTAGGTCGCCGCTAGCAGGGCGGTTGCGTCGGACGCGGACCTGGCGGAGCAGGAGACATTGCTCGAGTCCTACCGCTCCGCCCGCAAGTAACATCGACGACGAGGAGGCCGCGCCCCAGCGCCACAACCACGAAGAAGCTGACACGTCCGCGGGCGCCGCCGGCAGCGAGGAAGAGTAGTGCACCGTAGGTCGCCACCGCTCGCCTCCAAGGAAGGCCACCGCTCCTCCCCTCCTATCGATGCCAAGCTTGGTGGCTGAGCATCTTCGGCCGATTAGTCGCTTGGCGGTAGTCCTGGCCATCTCAGGCCCCGCCCTGTCGGCCCACCCAGGCCCGGCCCTAAAATCCAGGGCCTAGGCCCGATGGGCTTGATCATGGGCCGGGCTTGGGCCTGAGTTTTGATCCCACTAGCAGGGCCTGGGCGGGCTTGGGCTTATCATATTGACATTTTAAGGAAGAGGCCCAGCCCACGACCCTAAGCCCTAAGGGCTTTTCAGGGCTTTTTACCAGATGGGCCGGGCTTGGGCTTGAAAAGTAGGCCCGATGATAGGGCCTGGGAGGGCCTGGGCCTCAGTTTTCTGCCATGGGCTTTTTTAATCCCGGCCCGGCCCATGGCCAGATATACTTGGCGGCGACGTTGAGGCGGACAGCTTCGGTTCCCGGGGATCCGGAGGCGGAGCAAGAGAGCATTGAGACAGAATCGGAGACGGTGAAGCTTTAGTTCTCGGGGCTGATGGCCGGACACGGGGACCGGACGCCAGAAATCATTTAGATTAGGCATTAATTATACTTCAGGGCCCGTCTAGCACTGCTATGATGTATTTGTAATGAAATCCGTCATATTTATATGAAATCCGGTGTGTTTATATGAAATATGGCCGTGTTTATATGAAATCCGGACTTGTTTGAACGAATTTCATCCGGATGGTTCAAGTTGTTGTGAAAATGTATGAGCATGTACTAGTACAGCTTACCAGATATAAGTCACCTCATATCTCGTATATATGGTGCTGCTTATCATCAGATTCAAGGCACCAGATATACACATATATGTATAACTGCTTATCAGATTCAAGTCACCAGACATATCACATATTTTTTGTGATGCTTATCATGCATATGTAATTGATCACAAGGAAGAACATAGTTGCCTCTTGTGGCCTTCTACGTCAATTGCCTACTAAACCTATAATACCTACACTATACCTATGTTTCCTATTTTCTTACAAGGCTGATCTAATCTTTCCGTCGGTGCAGAATTGCACTCTCGTCGCCTCAGTCTGGGCCCTATCTACCTAAACTCTGCAAAATGTATGTTGCCAAATCAGTAATCTTGAACTCGGATATGTAACCCGTTGGGAGCCTCCACCCGGGGGAATTTCAAGATCGTGTTCTTGCCTTCTTCCTGCCATCTAAAACATCAAAGCCAATGCCAAGTATCTCTCAGTAAATAATGCTGGAGCTGTTCATCGAAATGGAATCAGTGTGGAATAGTGGAGGTTGAACAAACCTGTATCGGGTCACGAAATAGTGGAGGAAAGTCGCGATCTCCGCCGTGCCCACCTCCTTTCCGGGGCACATCCGGCCGCCTCCTCCGAACAACATGAAGTGCGGGTGCGATTCCATGTTCTTCTCCTGTTCATTATCAGTAGGCAACAAAAGGTTAGAACTTCTTCTAGTAGGGCCTAGGTGGTATGTTTTAGTGATGTTTTGATGGTCATATTTGTTTGCTCTTTTACTTACCAGCCACCTCCACGGATTGAAAGTCATCGGGTCAGGATACATGAATGGGTCGTAGTTTATCTCCCTGGTGTAAACATAGATTCTCCACCCTTTTGGAATGACATACCCTGGAAGAAATCGATAATACTGCTTTAGAACTAACTTAACATTTGCCTAGAAAATGCTAAATTGGTAGGATTAATTTGCATGTATATCTCACCATTCATTTCCACATCCTGAGTTGTTTTCCTCAGGAGCCCATTGACGACTGTAGCTAATCTTAGTGTCTCAGAAATGACCTGCATATATCCATTGGTTTATCATGATCCTGTTTATACTAAATTCCTACTCAGACTTCATCCTCTGTTATTTTACTTTTAGCTCCTATTTTGTACTTACAGCTCGAGTGAAGGCCATGGACTTGAAATCTTCATAACTGATGGCTTCCTCCGGCGATTTCCCCTTCCTGATATCAAGATGCTCTCTCTGAATTCACAAGTGACAATTCCATCAGTAAACTCTAAAAGGCACATGATTCTTGTTATGGGATCAAAATAAATTGGTTTGAGAATATGTGTACATACCCTGAGTTCATCAAGAGCTCGCGGGTGGTCCGACAGGTACTTGACAGCCATCATCGAAGTGGTCGACATCGTCTCGTATCCAGAGTAGATGAGGGCGATGAGCAAGTCGATGATCTGCTCATCAGTGAGTTTCTCCCTGGTCCCATCGTCGCCGCTTCTCAAGAGAGCATCCAGCATGTCATCCTGAGCATCACCAGAGGACCGCCGCTCCGCGATCATCTGCTCTAGCATGGACACAAGCTTCGTCCTTGCCTGGAAGCCCTGGTAGTAGCTGGTTCCCGGAAGGTTGATTGGCAACGAGATGGTGCCGAGCACCAGGCTGCATAGCTCTGTTTTGAGGGCGTCAGAGAGTGGGCCAGCCGTGATGCCGGCGATCTGCCGGAGTGCGGACAGCAAGGCCATCTGAAAGGGAAAGGGAAAGTCAGTTAGATATGATGCTTCTATGAAACTCTGGAAGGTGATGAGATTCTGTGATGTGTTGTTGCGAGATCAGATGCTTCTATGAAGCTCTGCAACAACCACAAAAGCGGCAACCACTTTGGAAAAATATAAATTCAAAGTGATACTCTGTTTATTCAAGGAGATACTACTATAGAACTCTGCAACAACTACTTTGGAATGTTTTTTCCTGCTTTATCGTATATCAGTTTTTAATTTGTTCCTAAGTGTGATAATATCAATATTCTGTGAAATGTTGTTATGAGCTTGGTCACCCATTTTTTTCAGAGCAGAGCACAGCATTTCTGTTGTGACTGACTGACCTCCTTGGTCTTGGCCTGGACGTCGACGACACTGCCTGCCCATCCATGGAGGTGGTCGCGCATGAAGGCGTCGATCTTGGGGAGGAGGCTGGTGCGGAGCGCGGCGGGCCGGACGAGGCCGAGCATGGCGCCGCGCATGACGCGGTGCAGCGGGCCGTGGACGGCGGCGATGTTGTTGCGGCCGAGGATGTCGAGCATGGACTGCGGGTAGCCGGGGACCAGGCCGCCGGCCTCGCCCTGCAGCAGCATGCGGCGGTTGAGCTCCGGGTCCATGCACACCACCGTGGGGCAGCCCAGGATGTGCGTCCGGAACAGCCTCCCGTACCTGCAGCAGCACACCGCAAATTTAGTTCCTCGTTTAGAAAAACTTATTGCTGAGATTCTCAATCAAAGATTATCATTATGCCAACATTCCTCGCTAAAAAAAAGCTTTATGCTAAGATTCTCTGTTCTTCCTGATGGCAGGCAAGCAAGCAGGCAGTATCATTAAGCAGGAGCAACAATATTTTCAGCTGGTAGGTGTTTCACTTTTGATCTGTGTATCATAGTTTACAACCCTGCGGAAATGGTACTTTGGGAGCTGGAACAGTGGTGAGCGTGTGTGCGAGTGAGCTTTTGGGGGACAAGCAGCGAAAAGCTAGTGATACTCCTCCTCTTCAGATCACCTTTCATCATAACCGGAAAGCAGCTGCCAAACCGGCACATTTCCGTAGTTTATGGATTCATGTATGTAGGAGGTACTACTGACTTTTTGGTAATAAATATATTACATCATTTGTTATTAAATACTTCTTCTGTTTCTAAATATTTATCTTTCTAAATATATCAACAAGTGACTACATACAGAACAAAATGAGTGAATCTACACTCTAAAGTATGCTAAATACATCCGTATGTGGTAGTCAATTTGAAATGACTAGAAAGACAAATATTTAGGAACAAAGGGAGTATAAGACATTTTAAACCGCCAAAAACGTCTTGCATTTGTGAAGAGAGGGAGTACTAATTACCCAAAATCTCTTGAAAAAGAAACTGCAATTTCCCTCTTAACAACACTACTACTACTACTGCCCAAGCCCCAGAGTGGCAGATACAGAATGAGTGGTTCTCCATTATTGGACCAATAGCATGCATCCATCTCTATTCTCTAGTGAAGTTCTCCACAACACCAACCAAATCCCCCAAATCCCGGCGAAGCGACATGTCCGGGCACTAGAGGTAGCTACCAAGCTAGTAATGTAATCCAAGGAAGAAGACGCAAGCAAGCAAGAATGCATCAACATCTCATGGTCGACCATGCGGACTAGTACGTACCTGAGCCTCCTCTGCTTCATGAAGCTGGGGCCCTGCTTGAGGAACTCCGTGGTCTCGCCGAACAGCGGCCACCCCATTGTCCCCGGCGGCAAGCAGCCATCGCCATCCTTCCTCCTGCCGTTGCCGTACCTGACCTCGTTCCAGCGCAGCAGCAGGCTGCTCGCCAGCACCACGCCGACCACAACGCCGACCAGCACAAGGAGGAGGAGCGCCATCTTCTACTTCTTCTTCTACCTCTCTCTGCCTCCTCTTGGATGCTCTGTTTTGGTTCAAGAGGCAGGGCAGAGCAGACTGGTGTCTATCTTGGCAACAAGTGTTGCTCTGGATGAGTTGGGCAGAGGAGGAGGCCCTTTTATACAGGGAGGAGGAGAAGGAGGAGAAGATTATCCACCCCTCGTTGTAAAAATGGACGACCATTACTTTTCCGATGAGGGTCCCCATTCCAAGGTGAGGTCTTGACCATGGGAGGGAGGGGATCAAGAAGACGGGAGCACCAGAAATTTTACACGCAAGGCACCAAAATACTCCAGTGCTAGTGGGCGGAGATACAGAGCGGAGCAGAGAGTAAAATGACTGGGCCTGGAGCTACGCATAGGATAGGAGGAGGCGCATGCCCGGCCTCGAAACCGGTGCGCGCGCCGTCCGTGCGGGTGTTGGTTTGCGGCCACACGGTCAAAAAGGTATCCTGCCGAGATGCTGCTGCTCCCCATGTCTGCTTGTTTAATTGTTTTCATCTTACCTTGCCATTCACACCTGCCACAAAGCTCTGGCATAGTAATTTTTTTAAAAAAATTTCGAGCGCTCCCAAGTAAATTTCACCGTCTATTACATGTACTCCCTCCGGTCTTTTTTAGTTTTAGTTTACATATAAGATTTGACCGAAGTCAAGTCTTGTAAAATTTGATCAACTTTATAGAAAAAAGTATCAACATTCACAATCTAAAATCAATACCACTAGATGTGTCACGACTTAAAGTTTCATATTATATAACTTTAGCATGGTAAATGTTGATATTTTTTCATATAAATACGGTCAAACTTTGTGAAGTTTGACTTCAGAGAATTCTAATATGCAGAGTAAAAAGGACCGGAGGAAGTACTATTAGGGCTAAATTTCACCGTCTATTACATGTACTATTAGAGCAACTCCAATGAGATGACCCATTTTATCCGTTTGGATCATCCGGACACAAAACTTGGTCCAACGGGACGACCCAAACGGACGCGGGTGTCCGCCCGCTGTCCGTCCCCGACCCAAACTTGGCCCAAATTTGGAAACAAATGAGTATGAAGCGGACGAAAGCGGACGCTCTGCTCGACCGCTGTCGTCCGCTCGTGTCCACCCCTGGTCCCACCTAGCAGTGAGCGCGCACGAGCTGGCGCTAGCCTCCACAACCACCACGAGGAGGAGCGAGGCCACATGCGCAGGTTGCCGCCGCGCTCGCCGGGGGGATCTTCGCCGCCGCGCTTGTCGCCCACCCCACTTCATGCAACTCCTCGCCAAAGAAACCGCCGATGCAGGTCTAGATCCCTCCACCGCGGCGGTTTCCCGCGACGCCGATGCAGGTCCAGATCCTGCCACCGCCAAAGAAACCGCTGATGCAGGCCGCTGGTCTGGGAGGAGGGGAGAGCGGCGGGGCCTGACGACGCGAGGGGGCGGAAGGGGCACGGCGGCGCGAGGGGGGAGCGCGACGCGGCGAGCTCGGGGCCGGGCGACGGCGGCGCGGGCTGGGCCATAGCTCGAGGCACACCGCGCTGGGCCACCACGGAGGAGCTCGTCTGTCTGTGGCCGGACTGGGTCTCCGACTGCTACTGGGAGGAGCAGTCCTCGCCGCCACTCCTGGCCAGCGGCACCTCCGCCGAGGACTCCTCCTCGTCCTCCTCCACGGTGTTGAGGTCGGGGGCTATGTGGATCGGCCAGAGCGGGAGAGGAGTCAGGGGCTATGTGGCTAGAGGCGGCGCGGCGAGCAGGGGGTGGGCGCGGCGAGCGGGGGATTGCGAGCTGCGGCATGGGCCGCGGCCGCAGCGGCGCGGGATGAAAGCGGCGTCTCCACGCGAGCAACCTTGTGTGTCCGCTTTTTGGTCTTGCGTTCGGTGCAGCCCCTGTCCGTCCCACTAGGCGAACGAGCGACCCAGACGGACAAAATCCGTGTCCGTTTGGGTCACTGCGTTGGAGTTGCTCTTAGGGTATCTTCGATGCCGGCTCTCAAAACGGACATAGTGATGCGAGAGTCGGTCATCCAACACTTGTAAAAAATATCCACCCATTAGTACGAAGTAATTCGGACATAATTCATGCATAAAGAGACTACTATCAGGCAAGGCCGCTTTCACCTCACTCTCCCCTCCTCCCTGCTCTCTCTCTCTCTCTCTCCTAGCCCTAGGCGGTGGTGAATAACAACGACAATGGCGAATGGGGGGGGGGGGGTGCAGAGTGTGTTGCATGGACGGCGGCGGTGAGTTCTCAGAGGCTGACAATTGGCTTGGGAGAGCGAGCTATGCGACGCAACCGGAAAATTGATCCATATTGTTATAAATTTGAATTGAAAATTGGCACCGGAACTGGGCGAACATTTACAGCATACCATTGGATGGCCGGCTCCCGCATTATTGTTCATAGACTGGCCCTGACTAGTTCGTGGACAAACAGTGTGACCGTTTTAGATGTCGGCGTTGGAGATACCCTAGGTATATTAGTATTGCTCAAAGTATATCCAGGATTTTTGTATATACAGGTGATCATCCACCCCTCGGTATTTTTATTCTCAACGAAAGGAAAGAAAAACGCTTGTTATTGATCTTGGTCGGAGATTTGCCAGTGAATATATAGTGGGTCGATGCCGATCTGATCAATCATGAGGATTGCAAAAATGAAAGATTATTGGAAAGGGAGGTGTTGCATTGCATGGGTGCCATGTGCATGATACATGCTTGTGTCCGCCCACTGATTGCCCATGCACAGTGCTAGCTTAGCTCAAAGAGGGGAGATTTATACACTCTGTACTCTCTAGCGTGGATTAATCATTTTTGTTGTAATAAAATTAGAGGGCGTTTCGAGGAACTGAGGTGGCACATGGGGTGGCTCGCGTTGGACCATGTACTGCTTGGATCTGTGATTTAACTAGCTGATAACCCACTGACATGATCCTTTTGGATGGATTATTGGACTGGATGATGGTAAGATTAGAGGGGTGGCCACCGCTGCTGGGTGCGGCATGTGGGTGTGGGTGGCACCATGTACTGGTACTGCACAAAAATAAAACCAGGTTGGGCCCTACCGCATGCGGGGCTGGTTTCACTGGCTAGATCTCCCTCCCTGCTGCCCTGCACACCCACTCGTGCGCCTTCTGTCCTCTGTCTTCCATTTCTCTCTCAAATTATTGGCATCTTGAGTAGGAATGTAAATTTTCTCTCAAAGTTACGGCTAGTAAATCGTGATGTTACGTACATACACTCTGTTTTTCCCCTGTCTCAACCCTCAACTTTTAGCGTCCATGCTGCTGCTCCTACTATCACTGTGCTCCTAGCACCATGTCTTGTTTCAGAGGCTTGATGGTCCGAATCGACCGCGTAATTAGCCAACTGATCTCAGCTTAACCCTAGCGTGGCACGGTTTTAAAAGCTACTGTATTACGTTTCTTTCTGAATGCAAGACGCTTTGGCAGTTTAAACTTACATATTTCAAAAATAGAGGGTGTAGGTATGAAATATAATTGAATCCTGGGCCGGTGAGTCAAACAGGTTGGCGAGATCTCGAGTCAATCAATCAATTGGTACTACGATCGATACGGCACAACTAGCGGAGCCCATTTCGTTGCACAGTGCGGTGCTGGCATGATCCATGTATGTGTACGTGTATTGTGCGCGCGCGCTCTATACGGAAATAATCGAAATATTTATTCACTCTTTTGTTGGCTCTGTACGGACTCGTGAGTAGCATATGCACCACTCAATTGCAGCCATCCGTCCGTCCGTGTGTTTGCTCGTGAAATCATCGGCAGATGGTGACACACTTAGAGCTTCTCCAATAGCTGATTTAGAATTTAGCTACCTAAATCCATTTTATCTTCACAGTTTGGCTACCTAAATCCATATCATTTTATGTGGAGGAGAGACAAGATTTGGTTGGTCGAAAGAAATCTGCTTTTATAACATACCTTCATAACCACATGAAACATCAAGATCCGCAGTGGAGAGGCTTGGAAGCGGGTACGACGGCAGCAACTTCCGAATCGGGCGAGATGGTGGCGGAATCGACGTGCGGTGGCCGGAGCGGGAGGTGTCGACGGTGTAGCTCAAGCGTTGCGACCGGCCACAGGGACCTTGGAAACGACGTCGTTGAGCGGACGCCGGCTGGGAGGCGAATCCGATGGCGAGAAGGAACGTGGGGGCCGGCGGCGGCTGCATGGGCGCATCCGCAGGCGTTCGAAGGCTCGGATTTGCCAAGTCTAACTATAGATCCTCTTAGAGCAACTCTAATGGAACGACGCATTTTGTCTGTTTAGATCATTCAGACACAAAAACTTAGTCCAACAAGGCGATCCAAACGGACGCCGTGTACGCGTGTTGTCCGTTCCCGACCCAAACTTGGTCCAAATTTGATAAGAAATGGCTGCGAAGCGGACAGAAGCGGACGCTTTGCTCGACCGCTGTTGTCCGCTCGTGTCTGTCCTTGGTCCCACTTAGCAGTGGGCACGCACGAGCTGGCATCCCCACCCAGTCCTCCTTCCCCGCCTTCTCCGCCGTCCCGCTCACAGGCGCGGGCCGCCGCCATCCCCACCCAGTCCTCCTTCCCGCCTCCTCCGCCGTCCTCGAGGCCCGCCGCCGCGCTCAGTGGCGCAAGCTGCATCCCACGTCGTGGACCAGGATGACGGGGAGATCCCGCTGCCGCCTCCCATTCAGAGTCGAGCCGACAGGGCCGGGGGACTGCACGCAGGCGGCGCGGCGCCGGGAAGAGCCGGGGAACTGCAGATCTCGTAGTCGGCGGCGCATGGTGGGACGAGCAGCCTGGGCTCCGCCGGCGAGTCGGGTGGGAGCTGCAGAGCTTCGCGCTGGAGCAGATGCAGGAGGCGCTGCTCTATGACGACCTGCAGGCCGTCCTGGTGCGCGCCACACGGTGAGAAGCAAAGCAGGGGAGGGGGAAGCCGGGGCCGAGCGGCGAATGGCGGGAGTGCGTGCCGGCGCGGCAGAAGCCGGACGGAGCTATTGTCCTCTTTTGCGTTTTGGCATTGGATGTTCGCCGTGTCCGCTTTATGTCCGTGTCCGTTTGGGTCCCTGGAGATGCTCTTAGGTGGTACGGAGCACACTGCTTGTGCTTGAGGGCAGGGCAGGCAGGGTGTCATGAGTCCGTGCATTCCATCGATATGTCCATCCGTTTGTTTGACGACCAGAGAGAGAGAGATCATGATGGAATGTATGGAGGGATGGCGACGCACGCGTTTCTGTCGAAGGTGCACGGAGGGAGGGAGGGATCTGAGCAGTGTTGATTGGTGTTGCTGGCTGGTACAACATGGATCGGTCGGTCATGAGCGTGGGCATACGGTTGCGTGAAGCTGGAGTAGTAGTAGTATTCAGATACGTACTGTATACGTACAACGCGCTCTAAGCAAAAGTCGCCACCGACAATCTTGCCCTAGGACTAGAGGCTACGACTAGCAGCGAGAAGCAACACACAATTACTGCCTGCCTGGCTGCCTCTGCCTCTGCTTCTCTGATGTGCACTGCCTGCTGCTCTGCTGGCCGCGCGTGCGCGGGCACGGTACGCGTAGGTAGGAGGAGCAGGTGGAGTGGTTGGGGGCAATGAAGGCGGCAAGCAAGCAAGCCGAGCAGGAGATGGACGGATGGATCGGGCTGGGTTCGGCGCACGGTGCAGCAGCAACAGTGCAAAGCACGCAGCAAAACAGAGCTCCAACAGAGTAGTACGTGTGGCGCTGTACTGTGTGGCATTTGCATCCGCTGGCTAATACTACTACTGCTAGCTCGGTGTGCTGCGCTGGGGAGCGGGCCATGGCCTGCATGGCATGGCGTGGGCCTAGGAGCCATAGGTAAGGTAGGCGATGGATGGGCATGGAGCCATGCACAGACTCATCACCGATGGACGCTCATTACTGCATCCATTTATGTTTATGTACGAGTGGTTGTGTGCTTGCGGCTCTCTTTCTTCCTTCCTTCCTTGCAGAATGCAGAGGGATGGATCGATCGATCGGCGCAACGCAAGCAAACTTGCTTCCTTGCCGATCGTCGAGCTCGACGGACGGTGACATGCGCGCGTGCGGCACATTGATGGGCTGATGGCCGTTCGGTGCGCGTGCAGATCCATATCCATATCCAGCAAGCCCTGCTGCCCTTGCGCGCCCAGATCCATGGATCAATCAAGCAGTAGCGAAGGATACCTACTGGGTTGCGAGGCACATGCATGCGTGCACACGAGCGGGGAATGTCCCTCCACATGATATGCTTGCTCGCATCACATGGAGGATCACATGCATGCTTGCCCATGCACTGCCATCCCATCTACTTTCTCCGTTTTCAAATATTTGTTTTTCTAGAAATTTTAATAAATGATTACATACGAAGCAAAATGAGTGAATCTATATTTTAAAATATGTCTACACATATCCTTATGTTGTAATCCATTTAAATGCCAGAAAGATAAATATTTAGAAACAGAAGAAGTAGTATATGTATATCTACTTCTAACTTCTACCGCTTGTTCGTTGTGGGGTGATTCCTGTGCCAAGGCTGTGCACATTTCTGCTCGCTGCCCTGTTTGGATACTCTAACTAAGTTAGAGGTTAGAGTTATATTCTAACCCTGAACTAATCATAAACTAACTCTAACCAAAAAGCTGTTTGGATGATAGGGTTGGATTGACAATAAATATTCTTTCTTAATCATTTAATAATTTTAGACCCTGTTTGGATGAAAGAGGTAACTTTTTTTACTATTTTTTGAATAGACCCAGAAGAACTAACCTAAATAAGTTCCTCTAGTGTGGGCTAGTTTTTTTGGGTGGGTTAGATCCAACTAACCCAAACTAACCCACCATGTTTGGATATTTTTAGGATATTTGAGTCACAAGTAACTAAAACTAACTTTAGCTTAGAAATCCACCAATCAAATGAGGGTTGCACGAGCGCCTCTCGCTTGTCCTCTTCTCACCTCTCCATCTCGCCTCGGCCCCACCGGTGGATGGATGTGGATACCCCTACTTTTGCTGTGCTTGGACAATCGACACGGCCCATGCCCATCGATGTGCACATGCGTGCGTGTGGTGGCTAGTTTCACCATCACATGGAGCGGGTAACGATTGGCCGGTCAAAATAGGATATACTCCCTTCATTTTTATATACATGACCATAAACTCAAATTACAGATATCAAGATAAAAGTTAATGCGTATTTTACATGCCAATTTATTTTCTTAATTACCGGCTTAATTAATAGGATGCATGCACATTAGAGGAAATTGAGTGGCCAGAAGGGAGGAAGTAGTTGAGCATGTCATTATCATCCACTACATGCATGCTAATAAGTAAACCATGGGTTAATAGTATGAGAAAACATCATTAATATTTGCCTCGATTATTGTTGATGGCCTTGTATAGATGCAAAATGTGTTTGTTATAGTGGCCTTGTATAAAAAAATGAAGGGAGTACTACTTCAGCCAATCACTCCCAATGCATCATTTCATATATTATTATTTTTTGAAATGGAGGCGTGCCTCCGTCCTCTGCATCATAATAATGCAAGTAACCATCTTACTCCCTCTCTCTTAGTTTACAGGGTGTGCGCATATCCCTAGGTCGTCAATTTGACTAACATAATACAAGTCATATATTACAAAAAATATACCAATATAAACTTCAGATGTTCTATTTTCAAAAAGGTGATAAAATTGGCAACCTAGGTATACGCGTAGGACTTGTAAACTGTGACGGAGGGAGTATTAAAAAGTCTCGAAATAGCACATAGTCATAAAAGTATTTCAGCTCGCAAGCGGAGCGAAACAAAGAAATAAAAAGTAAATGCTCAAAATCGCAACCGGTAAGGCAATGTAAAGGATAAGCTCCTTAGACTCCTATCATGTTATGCGACCGCCATCCGAACCGATTGAATATAACCCGTGCTACCATCTCCCGCTGGTTGCACCGAGTAACCAAAGGATACCTGGAGTCCATAGAAATGAGTGAGGACCACGTACGGATACATGCGGTAGCTTTGAAGATAACCTTTAAGAAAGATAAAGTGTTTTGTCTGTTAAAAATCATATTATTTCTACAATCCCATATAGCCCAAAGAAGCGCACAAATTCCGATCCGAATACGGGCTGCAGTAATATGCTCAATCCCAGCTAACCACGTCCCAACAACGATTCAATGTCAACTGGAGGATTAATGTTAAAGGCTATATAGATCGTTCTCCAAAGCAATTTGGCGAGTGGGCATTCAAGGAATAGATGTTGTATTATTTCATCATTATCACAAAAACAACAACGTGAACTACCTACCCATCGCCTCTTTATTAAGTTATCCTTGGTGAGGATTACTTGCTTGTGAACAAACCACATAAATATTTTAATACAGGGCACCTTAACCTTTCAAATATGTAACTATCTCGAGATTGGGCCAGAATTAATCAAATCCATGTAGAAAGATTTCACCGTAAATACCCCATTTCTAGTTAACTTCCAGTGCGTCGAATCCGATTGCTCGGATAATTGAACGTCTATCAATCTCCGAACCAAGTGCATCCAGGCCTCCCATCGCTCTCCAACTAACACACGTCTGAACTGAATATTCAAGGAAATCGTTTGAAATACTGTGCCTACGTAATCCTCCTTATGTTGCACAATGTTATAAAGGGTGGGATATTGTACAGTTAGGGGCGTCTCTCCTAACAACGTATCCTTCCAAAATCTTGTTGAAATTCCATTGCCAACCAATAATTTGACCCTACGAAAGAACAAGTCCTTCGTTCTCATGAGTTCCTTCCAAAATGGTGAGTCAGTTGGTCTCAGATAACTTGGGCAAGCGTTTTGGACTGTAAATACTTATTGCGTAGAATCTGTGCCCACATACCCTCTGGTTATGTCTCTAAACTGTAGAATCATTTACTCATAAGGCATTTATTCTTGATTTCCAAGTTCTCAATACCTAGGCCCCCCTGGTCCTTGGGGCGGCAAAGAATATCCCATCGTGCTAGACGGTATGTCCTCTTGGCCTCATCTGACTGCCAGAAGAATCGAGATCTAAAGAAATCAAGTCTCTTCCACACCCCTTTCGGAATCTCGAAGAACGATAGCAGGAACATTGACATACTAGTAAGTACCGAGTTAATCAGCACTAACCGACCTTCATACGACATAAGCTTGCTCTTCTAGCAACTAAGCTTTTTTTCAATCCGATCTTCGTTGCACTTCAATTCTTTATTAGATAGCTTACGGTGATGAATCGGTATGCCCAAATAACTGAATGGCAAAGAACCTAATTCACACCTGAACAGTTGTCTATAAGTGTCTTACTCTCCTTTGGCTCTTCCAAAGCAAAACAACTCGCTCTTGTGAAAGTTATCTTTAGGCCACTTGTTCGAAGAGACATAATATGAGTTTCATATTTTGTGCTTTTGCAATGTCATGTTCCATGAATAGAATAGTGTCGTCGGCGTACTGTAAAATGGAGACGCCCCCATCAACCAGATGAGGGACTAAACCCTCGACTTGACCGTTTTGCTTGGCTCTACCTATAAGAATGATCAACATATCGGCCACTATATTAAATAGGAGAGGAGACATGGAATCCCCTTGTCTCAATCCCTTGTGTGTCTGAAAGTAATGGCCGATATCATCATTGACCTTGATGCCGACACTACCCTTCTGGACCTGAGAACCCATGTGGTTCTGCCAGGCCTCACTAAATCCTTTCATGTGCATTGCCTGCTGAAGGAAAGACCACTTAACTTTATCATATGCCTTCTCAAAATCCACTTTGAAGATAACCCCATCTAGCTTCTTCGAATGAATTTCATGTAGTGTTTCATGTAGAATGATCACCCCTCAAAGTATGTGTTGTCCTGGCATGAACGTTGTTTGACATGGTTGTACCACGGAATGAGCAATCTGTGTCAATATATTGGTACCCACTTTCGTGAATATTTTGAAACTCACGTTAAGAAGACATATTGGCCTGAATTGTTCGATCCGAACTGCCTCTTCTTTGTTTGGCAACAACGTACTCAAACCAAAGTTTATATGAAACAACTCTAAATGGCCGTTGAAAAATCATGAAATATAGGCATAAGATCATTTTTAATAATATGCCAACATTTCCTATAGAATTCAGTTCGATACCCATCTGGTCCCGGTGCTTTATTCGGTTTCATTTGTGAGATTGAATCGAGAACCTCTTTTTCAGTAAACGGTGCAGATAGAATATCATTCTCCTCTACCCGGAGCTGAGGAATATCTCCAATAATAGATTCATTTAGGGACACCGTGATTGCTTTCGGAGGCCCAAATAGATTTTTTTATAATAATTAGAGATATACGCTTTGAGGTTTTCATGTCCCACAATTGTCCCCTCGTCCTGTTCAAGCTGTATAATTATCTTCTTCCTATGTTTACCATTTGCGATCATATGGAAGAATTGTGTATTGTCATCCCCTGGACAATCTTAAGCACTTTAGCACGCAATGCCCACTTGAGATCCTCTTCTCTAAGGAGAGCTCGTAAGCCTTGTTCAGCTTCGGAATTTGAGCTCTGCTCCTCAACCGTAAGAAGTTTAACTTTAGCTTTTAAATCTAACACATTGATTAATTGGCTGAGTCGCTCTTTTTCTTGCCTATAAATCCCACTCTCGTTTCTGGCCCAACCTCGCAAAAACTGTCTCAGATGTCTGATCTTATTTTGCCATCTCTCAGTATTTGTTCGTCTACTAACAGGCTTTACCCATTCGCGTGCAATAATCTCCAAGAAGTTTCTTTCTCGAACCAACCTAGTTCGAAAGAGAAAGCATTGTTGTTTGCAATATGGGTAGCCTCTCTCGAGTCTACTAGTAATGGTGTGTGGTCTGAGATCACCCTCTGCATCGCATGTACCGACACTAATGGGTACTTTCGTTCCCATTCCACACTAGCGAGCACCCTATCCAACTTCTCATAAGTTGGAGTGGGCAACAAATTGGCTCATGTAAATTTTCTACCGGTGAGCTCAATTTCTCTTAAATTAAGACTCTCAATAATCATGTTAAACATATATCATAGACCAACGTCCATCAAAATTGCCATTGTTCTTTTCATCTCTCCTCCGAATTATATTAAAATCCCCTCCGACTAGGATTGAAAGAGTCTCGTCTCCACAGATCCGCACCAAATTGGCTAAAAATCTGGTTTAAGTTCGGGTTGTGCTGCCCCATAAACAGCAACGAGAGCCCATCTGAAGCCGTCTACTTTCGATCTCACCCGAAACTTGACCGCAAAATCCCCCTGAACCACGTTAAGCACCTTAAGTGTTTCACACCGTACCCCTAGTAATATCCCAACAGATCTTCCTCTAGGAGGTAAGACGTGCCAGTCAAAATCTATTCCTCCGGATAAAGTTCCAAGGAACTGTGAGGTGAAATTACCCTTCGTGTTTCGAGTAGCGCAATGAAATCTAAATTTTGCTCTATCGTTGTCTCTGCCAAGAACCTTCGTTTAGCCAAGTCAGCTAGACCTCTACTATTCCAAAAGATTCCTTTCATAGGTCATCGTGGAATTTTTTCTTAAGCTTAACCCTAGCACTTCTATGGACCACCGAAGTAGGATAAATTTTCCGTTTCCAGGTTCTCTTGGGCTTCTCCTCATCACCCTTCGGAAACGTGGGATCGACAGAACGCGAGACAGTGCCCTCCATCATTAGAGGCTCTACAGTGTCCACATCCTCCGACCCCTCCTCATCCTCGGCTTCTGGATTTGGCATGAGATTATTACATATGTTTTCAAGAGCAACCATGCCTAAATTTTGCATGTCATCAACATTCATAGGTTTGACTGATGCAAGATTCTGAATTATTTCAGAAGTCCTCTCCGCTTCTAAATCTAACAGATCATTAACAGATTTCGCAACCTCCTTCTCATTTGAACCCAAAGATATGCCTAAGTCGTTTGCCTTATCAATAATTTCATGCTCGGTGAAATGCAGAATTGAAAAACTCTTATCGAAAGACATACCTGTAGATGCCTCAACATCCTGAAGCTTGGCCACCCTCTTGGCGCGCGCTAGCTGCAGGTCATCTGCATCGGACTGACCCTGGATCCGGTTGCTGACACGCCTGCCAGCCGTCACCGGATCCGTGATCCCATCGAAAGTGATAAGCTCCTCCGCAGTCCTCTCCCGAGGTGTGTGTTCCCTGCTCCCACGCCCTTCCCTCGTTGCCGGTGAAGAAGGGTAAGGCGCGGTCAAGCGGGAGTCGCCCACCGTAGCAATGGGAGAAGTAGACCATGGAGCCACCTGCTCGACAGTCCCACTCCCCCCCCCCAAACCATCAACACTGTGAGGAGACGACACCGGAGAAGGGGAAGTACGGGCCTCCTGCCCGTGCCGCCTTGAGCCACCCTGCAGGGAGAGGCCTCCACGGGCCGCCTGCCCGCGCCCCTCCCCAAGAAGGCCATGGACCGTCGCAGGTGAGCTGGTGGTGCGGGCCCCCTGCCCACAGCCCCCCCGCCCCCCACTCCCAATCTGCAGTCCGAGACCTGACGAAACCTTCGGCCCGGAATCAACCCTCTGAGACGAATGTATCTGCGGCGACATAGTATCAGGAAGCATCATTGGTGGTAACTCGAGCTCCTCTGGATCATCCGCCTCGACTCGGTTACTCCATAACCGGCTCGGTGCAGACTGTGCTCCAAAAGAACCAAACCAAAGTGTGTTCATCGGCGTCGTGGAAGATGACACCTCCTTGGCAGATTTATCCGCCTTATCCGACTGCGAACTCGGAGCCTTGTTCGACTCTCGTGGTGTGCTATCAGGCCCCTTATCCTGATTTCCAGGGGCGCCATCTCCCTCAGTCGTATCCATATCCTGATGCTCATCCCCCTCCTGAGGTATCGGTGTATCCTCAATCTCAATCTCGAGCACGTACGTGACCCCGACACCATCTTTCTAGGACATGTTAAATATTAAGGTAAACATTTCCACTATTAGTTGGTTGGTTTCTAGGAGTTTGTAATATCTCCAACAATGCTAAATGGATCATATGTCATCCACATGAGTGCTCTCTTCCTTTTATCAGCGATAGCATGATGGTAGTGCATGGCGTTCGAGGCCTGTCTAAGAACTTTCCTAACGGTGCCATTGTCAAAAGGCATGGGTGAACTTTCTTGTAATGAGGGAAAGTTCATTCCACAGTCTTTGAACAAAATTAAGATATCCATTCGTGCAGCCATGGCATCATCAAAAGTCTTTGAACACAAATGCATGCTCGGGAGCCAGGTGTCTAGAGCACTAGAGCTAATAGCACGTTGTAGAATATTAAAACATACAATATGCCCTATAGAAAGAATATTAAAACATATGCAGCACGGGGAAGGAGAAATGGGACATCCCACTGGCCACATAGCACGGCAAAACGGACCCAAAAAACAATGCTGTTCAAAGATGGAATGACGGGAGAAAAAGAACAAATCCCCTCGTGTTCACAAAAGTGACATGCCGACAGAGGCAAATTTGTCACTAGACTATAATAATGGAATGGATGAAAGTATGGGAGACATGTGTCGTTGTTTTATCGTACCACGTCATACCATCATATATATATGGACGACATGCAAAGAAAGCCTACTCCTATCGGGGTCAAGGTTGGGGCGCCATTCCTATCAAAATAGTACATGTCTTTCATCCTTAAATATGAAATACATTGCAAAACAAAGCAACCTGTCAAAGAGTATCCATCGGCGCATTGATTTTGAAATGTGGCAATTAAGCTTTCGATTACCAGCTCGTCGCTCAGTACAAATCTACGTACTACCTCCGTCTGGGTTTATTGGTCCTCCTCATTTTTTGCGCCCAACTTTGGCCTCATATTAGACTAACAAATTATAAGTTATATGTCATAAAACTTATATTGTTGGATTCATATTTGAAAGAGGTTTCAATGATACAATTTTAGGTATATGACATAATTTTTAATCATTAAATCAAAGGTTAAAGTTTAACCCAAACTACAAGAAGGACTAATAAACAGGACAGAGGTAGTATATAAGACAAAGACAAAGTGTAAGAATGGCGCCTCCATCATGCAAGGGGGACCCAAGTGTGACAAATACTCCCTCCGTCCGAAAATATTTATCATCAAAATGAACAAAAAGGATGTATCCACAACAAAAATGTGTCTAGATACATCCCCTTTTATCCATTTTGATGACAAGTATTTCTGGACGGAAGGAGTACGTTGGTTAATAGGGTCATATTTCGCGCATACCTCGGAGGTGGTCGAGAAATCGTAGCAGTCCACAGGGGCTATTGGGCTAGTCATGTAGAACGATCCTTCTAGTTTTGTGGTCTTCCACTCGGTTTTTTCTCTCTTTTTTTTTTCCTGTTTTTGTTTGTTTCCTTTTTTTTTTCTATCGGGTTTCTTTCCTTTTTTGTCATGCTCATTTTTCCTTTCCTATTTATAATATATTTTTTTGCCATTTTGGTTTTCCCATTTTTTATTTGGTGAATATTTTTTAAAATTTAGGAACATACTGTAAATTCGTCAAAAAATTTGTAGTTTGTTCACATTTTAAAAATCATGAATATTTTGTCATATTTGTGAACAACTTTTAAATTCATAAATATTTTTAATCTGTGATCATTTTAGTTTCTTGACCATTTTAAAAAATGCATGACATTTTAAACTTGTGAATGTTTCTCAGAATTCATGAATATATTTTTTCACATTCGTGGAACTTTTTTAAAAACTACGAACATTTAGGACTGCCACCGGTCCTTTTTACTTCGCATATTAGATTTTTGTCAAGTCAAACATTACAAAGTTTGACCAAATTTATATCAAAAATGTCAACATTTACAATGCCAAATATATATACCATGAAATAACATTTCGTAACGAAGTTAGCAATATTGAATTGGCATTGTGAATGTTGACACTTTCCTCTATATGTTTGGTCAAACTAGAGATATTTTGACTTTGGATTATGCAGACTAAAAAGGACCGGAGGGAAGTACGTGTGGCGTTGTATTGTGCGGCATTTGCATCGGTGTGCTGCTTGGGGCCATGGCCTGCATCTGCTGCATGGCATGGACCTAGACGCTATAGGTGGTAAGGTAAGTGACGGGCATGGAGCCATGCGTGCACGGTCCATGGGCTGATGGACGCTCATTACTGCATACGTTACATTTATTTACGTTGCATACGTGTGGCCCTCTTTTTCCCTTCCTTGTTGCAGAATGCACAGGGACGGATCGATCATGGAGCTCCACGGACGGCGACGTGCGCGCGTGCGGCACATTGATGGTCAGCAAGCAAGCTGCAGCGCGTCGGCGGCTGCGTCGGCGTCGCCGGTGCGCGTGCAGATCCATATCCATATCCAGCCAGCTCTGCCCTTGCGTGCCCAGATCCGGCCGGTGTTGCGCCTCGACCATGGATCAATCAAGCAGTAGCCAAGGAGGAGGATACCTACCGGGTGCACACGAGCGGGGAATGTCCCTCCCTCCCGGGTCACTCTTCCTTCCCTCCTCTCTCCTCCACATGCTATACAGTACTATGCTATGCTTGCTCACATGGAGGATCACATGCTTTGCCAATGCCCATGCACTGACCATCCCATCTAGAGTACAATCTACCTCTAACTTCTACCGCCCGTTCGTTCTGGGGTTATTCCTGTGCCAAGGCTGCGCACATTTCTTGCCTTTTCGTATGCGTGTGTTGGATCTTTGTTTTTGGTCTTGGATGAATAAGGTACATGTGGCTCCATCAGTCAATCAAATCGGAGTTTGCACGAGCGCCTCTCGCTTGTCCTTTCTCACCTCTCCATCTCCCCTCGGCCCCACCGGTGGATGGATGTGTGCTTGGACAATGGACACCGCCCATGCCATCGATGTGCACATGCGTGCGTGTGGTGGCTACTTTCACCATCACATGGAGAGGCTAACGATTGGCCGGTCAAAATAGCATACAGTACTCCAGCCAGTCACGGAAGCGAATTAGGAGCACTCGGGTGCTACACCCCCTATATTCAAAAATAAATTAATAATTTTTAAAAAGTCAAAAAAAATTTGGATAAATTTTTGAACCAAATATGACTAGGTATTGTACTCATATAAAAAGTTTGGCCAAGGAATGATTCCCGTTGACTTCAGGGGGAAAAAGACAAATTGATGACGACAATATAGCATGAATAGTACTTGTATCTAGTATTTTTTGGGAAATCTTTAACCCCGGATACAATAAAAGTCATTTCATGTTTAATCTTTTTATACAAGTGCAATACTTGGTCATGTTTGATTCCATAAAAAGTTCCGGGATTTTTTTTACTTTTTCTGAATTACTAAATTATTTTTGAATATAGGGGGCGTAGCACCCGAGAGCTCCTATGCATTTTCGAGCCAGTCACTCCTAATATTGCATCATTTCCTGACACCTCCTCCTAGGGCATGCTAAATATTTAGCTGAACGTTTCAACAATTTGTTGGTTCGTTTGTCTAACAACTTTCCTAATGGTACCATTGTCAAAAGGCATGGATGAACTTTCCTGAAACGAGGGAAAGTTCATTTGACGGTCTTTGAACAATGGCACCGTTACGTCTCTGAACACAAATGCATGATCGACAGCCAGGTGTCTAGAGCACTACAGCTGATAGCATGTTGTAGATAGAATATTAAAATGTACTAGGCAGCACGGAGAAAATGAAATTGGACATCCCACTCGCCACATAGCGCCGGCCAAAAGGGTAAAAAAAAAAAGCTGTTCAAAGATCGAATGACGGGAGAAAAAGAATAAATCCCCTGGCGTTCACAAAAGTGACGTGTTGATAGATGAAAAACTGTCACTGCACCATTTCAATTGAATGGATGAATGTATGGGTGACATATGTCGTGTTTTATCGTACTACACCGAACCAGCGTGTATATATATATGGACGACATGCGAAGGAGAGCATACTCCTATCAGGGTCAAGGTTGGGGCGCCATTTCTATCGAAATAGTACAGGTATTTCATTCTTAAATATGAAATACATTGCAACATAAAGCAACCTGTTAAAGAGTCTCCATCGACGCATTGATTTCGAAAGGTGTCAATTAAGCCTTCGATCACGAGCTGGTTGCTCGGTACAAATCTATGTATATAGGACAAAGAGGGCATAGCCAAAGCGTGGCCAGGGTGGTCCATGGACCACCCCGGGATTCAGCCTCCCAGCAGCCCATAGTGTTTAGCTCAAACAAGAACATAAATCTTGTTAGAATTTAGCTTTTTAATTTGAACAAGTCTAATCGATGCTGCGAGTTTAAAATGTTTTTTTCCTTTCAGCTCAACACTATGGACAAGGATGTTTTTTAAATTTGAACAAGTCTAATCGATGCTGTGAATTTAAAAGGTTTTTCGTTTCAAGGTTTTGTTAGAATTTCAATGGAACTAATCTTTATGGATCACATGATTTCATTTTATTTTTGTTTTGGATCAATCAAATGGAAATTGGTAAATCATACTTTTTTTTGGTTGAATTGAGAAATCCAATAATAATATGCTGGTTTGTTGTATTTGTGGAAAAAAAGAATGCAGCATACCTATTGGGTATGGTTCAACATCCCGGCTACGCCTCTGTTTGTGACAAATATGCTGGTTAATAGGGTCATATTCCGCGCATACCACGGAGGCTATTCGACTAGTCATGTGGAACAATCCTTCTGGTTTTAGGAAGGTTCCGTTCGGTTTCTTTTTTTTTTCTCTACCGGTTTTCTTTCTTTTCTTTTTTCCTCAGTCGGTTTACCTTTCTTTTTTAGTGTTCATTTTTTTCTTTCCTGTTTGTTAATATTTTTTTTGTTTTTTCTTTTCATAACATTTTCTGAAATTTATGAATATTTTGAAATTCTGGAACATCATGTAAATCCATGATCATTTTTTATGATTTCTTCACATTCTCAAATTCATGAATTTTTTTCATATTCATGAACATTTTTAAATCTATGAAAAAATCATTTTCTCGGCCATTTTTAAAATACTTGAACTTTTAACTCGTGAATGTTCTTTATAATTCATGAATATATTTTCAGATTTGTGGACAAATTTTAAAATTATTATTTTTTAAATTCGTGACTATTCTTAAATTTCTGAACTTGTTCGAATTCAAAAAAATATATTAAATTTGGCTGAAGAATAGACCAGGAAAAATGGATAACAAAATAGCCATGGGTCACGGACCTGCTTGTTTGGTCATGACTATAACTTCCTTAAAGAATTGGGAAACTATTGTTATACAAGAACCGACCAAAGTTGAAAGCCAGTTGATAAACCGACAGAGAAACAGAAACCTCCTGGGTAATATGCAGTAAGCGCTACATGGGCCACGGTGGTGTCGGTCCTAATACTGTCGTGTAGGACCCATGACCCGACCAAATTTACATGTGGGGTCTACTTTGAGGAAAATACTGGAGCTCTCCTAGGGCTCTATATCCAGGGAGTTCGGTTATTGTAAGGATTATATGTCTTTCTAAAAAGTAGTATTTTTTTTTGAACACAATACAATCGAAGTCACTCACACACCCGAGCATACGATCACCCCTATAAAAGCATGCACGCACGCCCTACACCTGCTCCCAAGTAAACTTTTGCTAGGTCTGTCCAAATTAAATTGATGGAAGAAAATATTGATATGTGAAGGTATACTTTACTTTACTTTATTTTGTTTTGTACGTGCGTACCTAAAGTTTGACCCAATAATAGTGTTTTTTTCTAAATTAGGTCCAATAATAGTGTTAGCAGTACAAGGGAGCAGTGAAGCTGGATCCACACAATTACTGTGGCCTGCAGCCTACTGTTGGGTCTGCGGCATGGTGTGGCTCTGCCCCTGCCTCTGCCTGCTGCCGCCCGTGCGTGCGGGGCTCTGGCAGGGATATTGATGGGCACAGTGGGACAGCAGGAGGCGAGGCGCGCGTGCGAGCAAGCAAGAAAGCAATGGCGGCAGAAAAATATTGATGAGCATTTCACTCCTTGTTGCTCGGCACAAGCGGCCACCCCACTGCATCCGTCAAAGCTTGTGTTGGGTGTGAGGGAGGAAAGGGGAAGGCCAATGAACGCTGGTTGCTTCCCAATCCCAGCAAAGGAGAAGCAATCTTCCTTCCACGAGCTCGGCGTCCATCTCTGATCGGCTCGTGGGAGTATCTTCTTCTGTGAACTTGTACTACTACGTACGGCTGGCCTGTTCACAGAGCGGGCGATTCTTGCATAAGTCACTTTCCACATTTCTGTTGAATTTTGTACGTGCGTGCAGTGTGCATGTTGGAGTTTTGTTCCTGGCCCCTCTCAGATGTGCATATGCAGGAAGATACTCCTACAGTCAATCGACCAATCAATCAAATCAGAGTTGCACGAGCGCCTCTCGCTGACTGTCCTCTTCTTCTAGACGCCTCCCTCTCCTCAGACCCACCCTTTTCCTGTGGATCGGTGGATGCATACCTCACCTTTTCCTGTGCTTGGATTTTTGTTGTTGTTGTTGAGATTTGTGCTTAAATAATTCCCGTGAGAGTAACAAATCACACGGTCAAACGGATTCTCATGTAGGTAGTAGTGTACCAGGATCCTGTAGTGGTAATGCAGTGTGGTGTGTGATAATATAGTGTAGTGTGTGTGCCGCTCGAGGTTTTGCCTAACAACTTTTCGATTGTCAAATGGAAGGAGTGAGCTTTCTTGAAATGAGGAAAAGTTGGCCCTGCTAATTGTCAAGTATAAGATTCCACTCGTGCAGCTATGGCACCAGGCATCACGGACCATGAGCACATAGCACTACATATGGAGTACAACACGCTCGCAGCAGAATATATT
The DNA here is from genome assembly GCF_003073215.2 of Triticum urartu. Lineage (NCBI taxonomy): Eukaryota > Viridiplantae > Streptophyta > Magnoliopsida > Poales > Poaceae > Triticum > Triticum urartu. The sequence continues at coordinate 4,825,716 of NC_053023.1, forward strand.
ATACACATACTGGCCAGCACACTGGAAATGATGAAAACGGACATCCCGCTCACCAAATAATACTGCTCGCAAAACAACAAAACTCAAAGCTGTTTGATGATCAGATGATATGAGGAGAAAAAATAGATCCCTCCAATGTTCACAACAGGGACGAGTCAATATATGCTTCGTCACTACATTGCTTATTAAATCATTGAAGCTAGTTTTCCATTGTGTTCATTTTCTCTGAGTTGGCCTTCAAGGACGTATTTATTATTCTTGAAAAAAATTGCAGCAGAGCGGTGGGTGTACATCATGGTCAAAGTAGAGGTGACATTCCTATCTAAGTACTCCTCCTGCAGGTATTTCGTACTTAAATACAAACATAGACTGAAATAAAGCAACATTATAAATTGTCTTTATAAAAAACAAAGCATAGTAGTACTACTAGTATGCATCAATACATTGATTTTGAAAGGTACGTGGCAATTCATCTTGCAATGATAAAGTTATGATTGGGTTCTCCCTCGTGTGACAAAGACCCATACATGACAAAGACATTGGTTAATAGGATTTGTAAACCTAAATATACGCCTCATCTTAAACATAAGTTAGTGTTTATGCTCGTTAAATCATGAAAGCACAATACCACAATGGAGCATGGACAATTTCTTGATATGTCCATAATCCTCGCAACTTATGGTTAATTTCCAGTATTATAAGCAATCGCTTCATAGCCTTTTGTGGTGGATAATAAGTTGGTTTCCTACCGTGTCTTTATTTAGCCAACACATATTGTGTCGTACAACTACCGAATACATGAACCATGGTGACTTTTGCCTCTAGCGGAAATGGACCTGAATATCCAACCTATGCACATCCAAGTCGGTGTCACATCACATTGTAACTCGTACAACGACGAACCATGATGATTATGTAACGTGGTCACCCTAAGTGGTGCAGATGCACGTGCGACTAGGAAATCGACACGACCGGATTATTTGCCTCCATGCACGTAATTGTTGCGCTAAGCTTTTGATATCATAAAAAGGTTGACCCACGATCGCTTGAATGCATGTGTGTGCGGTGCCATTATGTGTGTCATCGTCTTTGTCTTCTTATCTTTTTGAGATACGGAGTACATATCCAACAATAGAATTGTGTGGTCAGTCGCATTGCCACACCTCACTAGCAAGGATGGTCATCGTCACTTCTGGCCTCGCTATGGCCACGTGTACATCCGACGTTTCTTAAAATTAGTTGTGTGATTGCACGGTCCTAACGACAGTGGGACTCCAACAGGTAATAAGAAGCTAAAAAAAATGAAGCCAATGTCTTTGAAATCCAACGATCGTATGCCTATAAAAATGAAAAATGAAAGAGCGAAAGTAATAAGAAAATGAGCAACTGAATTGGTTTGCGGGATGAGCCATGTCATATATCTGTTGCTTTGCTTTTCATTTGTGTTCGTGTGTTGGAGTTTTTTTGTTAGTTTGGGATGTGCATATACATGGGGATACCTAATCAATCAATCCATCAATCAAATCACGGTTGCACGAGCACCTCTAGCTTGTCCTCTTCTTCAGGACCCCTCCCTCTTCTCGGCCCCACCGGTAGATACCTTTCCTTTTCCTGTGCTTCAATTCACATCAACGTCCTGATGTGTGCGTGTGCGGCGCACTTCCACTATGTTCCACAAGACTAATCAGACAGATGGATGAGGTAACAAATTTGTCGTGCAACTCCTTTTTCTTGGCTTATACAATACTACGTTGATCACTGTGGATATCTCCCCCCTTAAGTTCCACATTGTGTGTGTGTGTGTGTGTGTGTGTGTGTGTGTGTGTGTGCATGTTGATTTTCTTCGAAATGGGTGATGTACGTGATCTAGCTTTCACAAAAATTAATGACCTTTTCATTCTGCGACGAGAAGATGATACTAGGGCATACATGCCGCTCGAGGAGGTCTGTCTAGCAAACTTTTCCATTGTCAAAAGGAGGGAGTTAACTTTCTTGACATGAGAGAATGCTGGCGAGCCTAAGTTTTAAAATTAAGTAATAAAACCATTCATTCGTGCAGCTATAGCGAACACTTTGGATACTAGCATGACGATGCATACATTACTACTACCTCTATCTTAAAATATAAGACGTCTTTGTATGCTACAATACTACTACCTCCATTTCAAAATATAACTTTTTTGTAGGCTAGTTTAACATACAAAAACATCTTATATTTTGAGACGAAGGTAATATAGCACGCAGCGGAATGGAACAATGGGCATCCCACTCACCAGTCACCACTACTGCCGGCAAAGCAACAAAAACAAAGCTGTTGGAAGATCAAATGACAGGAGAAGAATAACAAGATCCCTCCAATGTTCAAAACAAGTGACGTGCCGATGCATGCTTTGTCACTGGACTGCGCTGCCGCTTAGGAAATCATTGAAGCTAGCTAGGGTCAGGCCACAGGCGCAGTATGTGTATATCATGATCATGGTAGAGGCGCCGTTGCTATCTAAGTATAGTTATTTCATCCTGAAATTACCAAATAGATTGCAGATAAAGCAACACATAAATTGTCCTTTTCTCAAACCAAACAGGGTACCTGCATAGTATGCATCAACACATTGATTTTGAAAGGTATTCGTACATGCCAAGCCATCTTCCAATGATCAAGTCATGATTGGGATCTCCCTCGTGTGGCAGAGGTGTCGGTTAATAGATTCATAAAATTTATGTCTTGGGCTAAACAGAAATTAGTGTCCATGTTGGTTAAACTGCAAAAGTACACCAGCTTAGTGGCGTGTGCACCTGTGCAGGAAAACATCTTGATATACTCCATCTATTCCCTAATATAAAGCATTTTAGCTTTTTTTGATTCATATGTATCTAGACACATTTTAGTATATATGTTCACTCATTTTAATATGCATGTAGTCAATATTTAAAAATAGCTAAAAGGTCTTATATTAGGGAATGGAGGGAGTATATATATATTGTTCTCTTAACTTATGGTTAAGTCCTAGTATGAACCAACTACTAGAAATATCCTTAACCTTTCGTAGTTGATAATAAGTTAGTTTTATACCGTGTCTTGATTTATCCAAGTCATGTGGAGCAGTACCACTACCGAATAAATGAATCATAGTGACATTTTGCCTCTGGAAATGGACTTCTAAAAGTTGAGGACACATTTCTCAAAAAAAGAAGCTAAGAGGGTGCTTGGATACGTTTTAGTTCCATGACTAAAATTAGTGGGACTAAAACTTGCTAGCCTCACCCATGTTTGAATCCAAATACTAAAGAGACTAAAATCAAGTTATTGAGCATTTATTATCCTCCAAGCCCTCCAATCCAGAACTCGCATGTGTTAAAGGAGAGGTATTAAATAAGGAGAGAGAGGGCTAATACATATTTTAATAGGTTTTCTATGACTAAAAATTTTTAGCCTCAAGACTAGTCCTAGCCTCTCTTTAGTCAGGGGTTCTTGGAACTTTAGCCTCTAAAAAAGACTATTTTTAGTCAGACTAAAAATAGTCCCTTGGATCCAAGCACCCTCTAAGGACGCGAGTATCGCACGTAGACACCTCTAACTCAGTGTCACATTACACTGTAACTCGTACAACGACGAGCGATGATTATGTAATGATGGGCTTGGTCGCGAGAGGCTAATCTCTTCGTGGGGAGCTGGCTCTGGTCAGCCTGGGAGGTCGACACGGCTGGATGGTTCGCCTCCACCCAAGTACTCCTTCAGTTCCAAGTTAGTACACCCGCACATTGGAACGGAGGGAGTAATTGTTACAACAAGCTTTCGATAAAATAAAAATCTTTAAACCCCATCGCTTGTACGCGTGTGTGTTCCGCTTCGTCGTGGTCTTCTTTTTATCTTTTTCAGATGGCTGGCTGGAGAGCATGGGGAATATATCCAGTGCACCCGCACATGTGGTGCTACCGGATGCAACAAAATATTTTTAAAAATCTGAAGAAAAAATCTAACACGTTAACGCAAAATCAATATATGATGTCACAAAATTTCGTATAAAAATATGAAATTTTTTTGAGAGACAAAAATTATAAATTTGACATCAGTGTGATAATGGGCCAAATCTAAAGCCCAAGTTATGTTATGTACTATTCAGTCCTGAATTCATTTTTGTTTCCCGTGTTATGTGTTGAATTTACTTGAAATTTTGTGACAAACTATATTGATGTTTGGTGAGTGACGCAGATCACAAATTTGCCTTCTTCATTGAAGAAGCAGTAGAACGTACAACAATACTATTTGATGTAATCCAGATTCGAAACGACTGGTGTAATACAAACACACAGTTTATCCCAACGCGCGTTCGGTTTCCCCCGAATCCGGGCCCTGGTTGCACGAGCTCGAAATTTCTATGTGACTTTCCTTGATTTCGGCTCAAAGTTTTATTTTTCTATTCATGCCGACGTAGCACTACACCAGCTATTGCGACAAATGTGGTTTGGTTTGGCTGGTCTTCGACACCACCTTTCACGGCTTTCATAGCCTTGGATTTTTAGGGCATCGCATGCATGCAAAGTCTCGGAATCAACAGCTAATCGTCGTTGTTTGCCACTAATCTTGTCAGTGGTGGCAGGAGTACTCTAGTAAACTAACCATGTCATGTCAGGATCTCTTCGAAACCGACACGCAAATTTGTAAGCACCTCCTCGATCGGTAAGTGGACTAAACCTAATCAAACCACCGTCAGGAGTTGCTTCACTCATAATATTTCACTTTCCGTCTGTGGACTATGCGATGCATTCCTAGTTTAACGCCCTGCCGACGGTTTGGAATTTCTCTAGCCAGCGTTGCTAGTACTCCACGAGATTCAGGCAAGTGAGTAGTGCCATTCACGTCAGTCTCAGTCGGTCGGTAACTAGCTAGCAGGTGAGGCCAAAAGGGCAAGAAAATCTGCCCCTGGTCAAAAGAAGAAGAGGCGTTTCTGGTGCATGACGACAGAGAGAAAAATCTGCCGCAGATGCGCCGTGACGCGTATTTCTAGGACATGTACAATAGTGACATATGGATACACATGCCTCATGATAAAAAAGTAGTTTGACGTATATATATTTTGATTTTGTCTTCCCAACGCAAGCTACTACCCCCCTCATTTCATAACGTAGCGCACTCGTGTTTTTCAAGATTTAAGTTTGATAATTAAATTAACCAACATGATCGATTACAGCAAGAGCAAAAATTAAATAGTACTAGAAAGTAGACTCTTCTTACACATACAATTTTTTCAGTTTTATGCACCGGGCTATACTTTTTCTTCCCAAGTAGCCGTCTACTGCAAAGAATCCCGCTGCTTCACCCCAACCTACTTTTTCAGACATTCGGGTATCACTCCGGGGCTATGCATTGGTCATGCCCTAAGATGTATCCGTTATTTTGCTACGCTGACCAGTACCATCAGCAAGCTGCTAATACTACTCCAGCGTACACTGTTCGATTGGACTGACATACGTACTCCAGTACGTATAGTACTTCACCTTGGAGCGGGAGTCTTGCTTCCAGCACCGCTGGCTCGATCTAGCCAGCGCCCTGTCTGTCTGCGTGTAATTCATTCAGGAATTATTATCTGGACCCAAGGTGGCACTGTCAACTGATTGCCATGCATGCATGCATGCATGTTACCACCACTTGATTAGCGAACTGATAATGCATGAGTGCGTGCATCATCAACCAGGCCAGACCAAATCATCGTGGACTAACTAGATTATTGCTCGGACAATAATGCATGCAGGACTGTAAGACTCTTTCTCTTAATAATGTCCAGGGACGCCTTTCGATCCAGTGTACCACTACTTCACTTTGGACAGTGGAGGACGGTGCCAGAGCACACGAGCCCGGCGAGAGACGTATAGCTGACCAGCCGCATGCACGTATGTACACTCGTTATGTACAACGTACAACGTTACTACAACGCCGGGTCACTTTCCACACCTCTATTGCTTTTTATACGCGTGTACGTGCCTGTTGGGTCTCTGTTCTTGGTGACTTTGGAGTGTGCATGCTATGCATCAAGGTACATTGCATGGGGCACGAGCGCCTAACCAATCAATCAAATCAAATCAGGGTCTCACTTGTCCTCTTCCGGTCCTCCACTGGTGGTGGTAGCTACCTCTCTTGTTCCTATGCTTCAATGCATGTCGATCTGCACACGTACGTGAGCGTGTGCGCGTGTGTGTTTATTTTCTTCTAGATGGATCGTACACATGATCTTAGCTTTAACACAAAATAATGACCTTCTCCTTTGGCAACAAAAACATGATATAGTGCTTACAGGCATGCCGCTCGAGGAGGTCTTCTAATAGCTTTTCCATTGTCTAAAGGAAGGGGTGAACTTTCTTGAAGTGAGGAAAAATTGGCTTAGTTATAAAATTAAGAAATCCATTCGTGCAGCTATAGCAAAGACTTTGAACACTAACAGCCCATGCGCAGACCACTATATATAGATAGGGTTGTTTACAAATACTACTACGTACGCACGCAGCAGAACACTAGCGAGTGCATAGGTGGCACCAAGGAAATGGAAATGGACATCCCACTCACCACATAGTGCTACTGGCAGAACAACAAAACACAATGCTATTTGATGATCAGGTGACAGGAGCTAAATAACAAGACCCCCTTCTGTTCACAGCAAGTGATGTGTCAATATATGCTTTGTCACTAGACTGCTTATGAAATCATTGGAGCGCGGTGCGTGAACATCATCGTCTATGGCAGAGGCGCCATTTCTATCTAGGGTTTAGGGTTAGTACTTCATCCTTAAATACCAAATAGACTGCAGATAAATCAACAGATAAATTGTCCTTGTCGCAAATAAAGTATAGTCGTACTAGTATGCTTCATCGCATTGATTTCGGAAGGTCCGTGGCAATTCAGCTTCCAAATGATCAAGTCATGATTGAGTTCTCCCTCGTGTGACAGAGACACGTATGTGACAAAGACGTTGATTAATACGACTTGTAAACCTAAACGTACGTCTCAGGCAAGTGGCTATGCCGGTTAAACTGTGAAAAGAACAATGGTGGCGTTGTCATGCATTTTTCTTGATATATCTATTATATTCTCACAATTTAAGCTAAGCCCGATAAACCAATTGTCTATCATATTATAGCATTTCATGGTGCTTGATTAGTTAGAATACGTGGACTATGCGCCATACAGTTTGAGCAAAATGAAAACAGAATTTTACTAATACTTATTTGAAGTACCAGCCATTTGTTATGAGATCATCCTTTGTTAAAAGGACACGTCAACTAATCTACGAAAGGAAATTTCACCTCTCAAAGTAGTATCTGTAATTGTCTACTTTGAACGAGGGCCTCCTTTGAATAAACGGTCTTTTTAATTTAGCTAAGACATAATCCTGCAATATTACAGAATGAATGAACCTTGGTGACATTGCCTTGCAGAAATGGACCCAAACAAGTCGAGGACCCGAATATCCCACATATGCACATCCAACTTAATGTCACATCTCCTCACATGTAACTCATACGACGAAGTACCATGATGGTTATGCAATGATGATCTCTTCATGTTATGCATAGAGGTGTGGCTACCCGTGTGACTTGGGAAATCAACACGACCGGATGATTAGGCTCCACATACACGTAATTGTCACATTTTTGTAACATTTTTCAAATGCTTGATTAACGTTTAGCCTTCATATTTTTGTACCATGTGACCGTAACATTTTTCTAATAGACGTTTAATATGTTTCCAAAACAATTTTTTTAAATAAATTCAAGGTCAAAATTTTTTCTATACACATTTTTTTCAACTGCTTGATTAACGTTTTTCAAATACAAAATTAACAATTTCTAATACATGGCCAACCTTTTTTATGCAAATTTAACATTTTTCAAATGCTTGATTCACATTTTCTAAATGAAATATTAACATTTTTTGAACATATGTCCAATATTTTTCTAAACACATTAAAGTTTTGTCAAATGCTTGATTAACATTTTTCCGATACAAGTTCAACATTTTTTCAAATGCTTGATTAACGTTTTTATATATATTGACAAAAATATCCATCATTTTTTAATACATGGTAAACATTTTTATACACATTTAACATGTTTAAAATTCTTGATTAATATTTTTCAAATACTTGTTCAATATTTTTTTAAATTCTTGACTAACATTTTTATATGCATGATAAAAAAATTCTTCATTTCTTAATGCATGGTCAAAAAAATTATATACACATTTAAAGTTTTTCAAATGCATGATTAGCATTTTTCAACCACTTGTTCAACATTTTTAATTTCAAGATATCGGCCAATATTCCGATAAATTGGCCGATTTATCACTTATCGGTGTCTGACCGATAAGATAAATCGGCCGATATGGCGATAAAAGAGAGAATATGCCGATAAACTGGCCGATTTACCTCTTATCTTGGATAAACGATTAAGTTCCCAATAAGAGATATCCCCGACATTGCATTCTTTTCAAACGCTTGATGAACATTTTTTAAATACATGATAAAATTGTTTCATACACTTATTTCTACATGCATTTTTGTACATGTGATAAACATTTTATCTATACACATTTGACATTTTTCAAATGCTTGATCAACATTTTGCAAATGTTCTATGTAGAGTGATTCTTCTAATATATTTATTTAGAATATTTGGTATCATAAACAAAAGTAAAATAAGAAAAAAAAATGTAAAAAAAACAGAGGCTTTTGTTCCCGCGCGCCTGGGCCGGCTCAATCCATGCCACCTATAAGCGAGTGTTCCTCCAAAGGTGGCAAAGCATCGCGAGTGGGTCGGGCCAGTCTGGGAGTCCCTTGTGCATTGGGCTGCCGTTTGTATATTTTTAAAAGGTGGCAACCCATACCCAAAGAATATTTGGCGCCTTCAGCACGGGCTAAAGGCTATTTCTCCAACCGGCGCATAGCCCTATACATGCTAGGCCAGCCCATTTACCCTTTTTATTGTTTTCTGTTAAACTTTAAAGAAGGTGCGGCGACATGATTCGAACTCAAGATATCTTCGTTCAGAGAGGACCACAGCAACCAACTAGGAAATCTTAACGCTTGGGCTTATTTACTTATTTTTCCCTTTACTTCTTTCTTCACTTCGCAGAAGCCCCTGGTTTCGGGAAGCTTTCGGCAGATTCCAAAACTAGGTTTTCCCGGTTCGGTGGTTGCTTTCGGACGGTTCTTACCCATTCCCCCCCCTTTTTCTTACTTATTTTATTTTTCTTGTTCCTTTTTTTTTGTGTGTTTCCTTGTTCCTTTTCTTGTCTTTTTTCTTTTTTTTTTCCTTGTTTCCTTTTTCTTTTTAAGTGCATGAACATTTTTCAAATTCGTGAACTTTTTTTCACAACTGATGAATTGTTTTTCAAATACGTGCACTTGTTTCAAAAAAAATCAATGAAATTTTTTGAAATCCCTGAGCCCTTTTCTCAAAAATCATGAACTTTTTTTGTAAATCATTGAATTTTATTCAAATCTGTGTGAAATACTTTCTCAAAATTCATGAGTTCTTTTTTCAAATTCATGATTTGTTTTCAAAATCAATGAACCATTTTAAAATCCATGAAATGTTTTCAAGATTGACGAAATATTTTAAAATTTGTGAATTTTTGCAAAATTCGTAATATTTTTTTCCAAATCAATGAATGTTTTTAAATCCATGACCTTTGTTTTTAGTTGTGAATTTTTTTACAAAATCTTTTCTAAAATTGTGAAAAATATTTGAATTTGAAAATTTTCTTTCAAATCCATGAGCTTTTTTGAATTCCTGTCCCCCCCCCTCCCCCCTCCTAAAGTCAATGGTTGACGAGTCAATAGGCGGACAGGTCAACCACGACAGATTAATAGAGAACCAAGCAGCACTGATGAGGAGCTCTCCAACCTACATTCTTTTACACCTATTTGCATTTCATTCTTTCACACTCGGCTAGTCTGTCCCGAACGTCCCTACATGTCGGTCGTGGCAGAGAGGACAGTCGTGCGTTAGCCCATGGCACTCTCGCGCATGTAACGTGAGTTGTACCTAAAGCCGTCCTGGCCGCGGGCCTGAAGGAGGAGTATAGGAGGGCGGTGCTTGGAGGCGTCGGCATCACAAAGGTCGGTCGATTGGTCAGGCTAGTTGGCCTTGTGGTCTTCCTTTAATTTCCGTCCAAAGAAGAACTGGGTATAGCTAGCTAGTCAGCTAGAATTAACACTTTCGCAAATAGTATTAACCATGAGCCACAACAAGTATATACACACGTGAAGGGAGAGAGACGGAAGCATGCATCTCGCAATTGGGTAGATGAATGGAAGACCGCTGCGTCTGTACGTGCATTGCGTCTATCTTGGGTGAATGATAGGCCTATGTTTATCGGGTGGAGTAGGAAGTGTTTCTTATTTGACGCACTTTGAGTCAAATAGTCAACCGAACGCACAGGCAAGCGAACCGAATGAGAAACAAATGGCCGGGCCAATAGACACTGTACACACAACAGGGACCGGTTTTGGGGCATACATGGTTTGGCTGAATCATTCATACTGAACACACGATCGAACTGAATCAAACTAACATATTGCACTGCGAACTGTGCCAATGGAACGAGAACTAGTGCGTTTGTGCTGTAACCAGATACGTTGTGACGCCTCAAGACCGATGCGCCAGGTGTATCCTAGTTATTCGCCATCGTTGCCATGTCATTCACTTGCGTGTTGCATCTTGTCATGTCATCATGTACATTGCATCATCATGTTTTCAAAACTTGCATCCGTTCGGGTTCCCCAGTTTCGTCCGTTGTCCGCTCTAAGGCCAGACACACTCGCACGCGCCCGCGGCATATCAGAAATAGTATTTTATAAGTGGCCGGAAAATGTTCTCGAAATGGGTTGAAAGTTGGCGTGCAGTGTTGTTATGTTGTCAGTAGACCGCCTGCCAAGTTTCATCGCATTCAGAATCCGTTTGATAGCCCAACCGTTAAACTATAGCGGTAATATAGCCGGTCAAACGTCGGACATTTTCGGTCTCCGCAAGTCTTGCTGGGCTGCACTTCTCTTCTCTCCTCTCAGCCCATGGCCCTCTACACAGCCCACAACTAGCTCTCTAAACCCCCCCTCCAGTCGGAACCACCGGATCGCGATCGGACGCTCTGAAACAGTCTCAAACCCACCAAACCCTAACCTCTTCCTTATATAAACACCCTCCACATGCCATTTTGGCCTCCTGCCTACCTGAAAGTGCGTTATATCGACTAGAGGGGGGGGGTGTGAATAGGCGATTTTTATGAAAGTCTCCAAAACATGGGAGTTATGAAGAGAAACAGCAAAGATTATGCCTATTACTATGCAGCGGAAGTAAGATTACACTAGGCCAGCCATGGTCAAGTATTCAATAGAGTGAAAGCACAATGACAAACAGCTGCAGTGTAATAAAGATCAGGTAGGAAGAAGTTATGATGCCAAACAGATCATACATTCACGTTGTGAAGACAAAAGATAGAGCAAGCATGCAATGACTTCACAATGAGTAACAGTAAGAAAAAGGAAGTGAAGATGAAACCAGTGACTCGTTGAAGACAATGATGTGTTGGACCAGTTCCAGTTGCTGTGACAACTGTACGTCTGGTTGGAGCGGCTAGGTATTTAAACCTTAGGACACACAGTCCCGGACACCCAGTCCTGAACACGCAGCTCAGGACACCAAGTCCTCACCGTATTCTCCTTGAGCTAAGGTCACATAGTCCTCGCCCAATCACTCTGGTAAGTCTTCAAGGTAGACTCCCAAACCTTCACAAACTTTGTTCACTGGCAATCCACAATGTCTCTTGGATGCTCTGAACGCGACGCCTAACCGTCTGGAGGATTCACAGTCCTCAAGTGTAATAAGTCTTCAGATCACACAGACCAAGAAGACTTAAGTGATGCCCAATGTTCTCTGGCTCTGGGTGGTTAGGGCTTTTCTCCTCGCTAGGAATTTTCTCTCAAAGGCTTCGAGGTGGGTTGCTCTCAAACGACAAAAGCCGTGCACTGAAATCTGAGCAGCCAACCGTTTATGGTTGTAGGGGGTGGGCTATTTATAGCCACTTGGCAACCCGACCTGATTTGTCCGAAATGACCCTGGGTCACTAAGGAACTGACACGTGTCTCAACGGTCAGATTTCAAACTCTCCATGGCGACTTTACTTGGGCTACAAGCAAAGCTGACTTGTCCGGCTCTGGACAAGATTCGCTCTCATTGTCTTCACTCGAAGACATAGGTTTTTGATTTAGGCATCACTTCAGTCATTCTGACTGGTTCTCCTGGACCCCACTTAACAATGCGGTGGTTCCTATGACTCAACACAAAAGAAAAAGAACTACGAAAGATCTAAGTCTTCGAGCTCCATAGGCTTCATAACGTGTCTTCTTATGTCATAGTCTTCAATGTGAATATCTTCATATACCACCTTTGGCTTCAATGTCTTCATACATTTTTAGGGGTCATCTCTGGTAGTAAAACCGAATCAATGAGGGACTTCTACCTGTGTTATCCTGCAATTCTCACAAACACATTAGTCCCTCAACTAGGTTTGTCGTCAATACTCCAAAACCAACTAGGGGTGGCACTAGATGCACTTACAATCTCTCCCTTTTTGGTGATTGATGACAAACTAGTTGAAGTTTTCAACGAGGAGTATAGTCTGTGAAATTGTAAAGGATAAGGAATTGTCTTTATAAGTTGCAAGGGCTCCCCTGAAGATGTGCATATAAGTTAATTTGCTTTTGGAATGCAAATGCACATGGCAGGTTGTACTTGGAGATCCACTTCAGCTTATGATGACAATCCACTATGCATGTGAAAGTATATGGAGATAATGACATGCATAATGGAAAATGGACGTCTGCGGAATGAGATAAGTGCGGAATTTATCGTCGCACATGCGGAATTTATCTTCGCAAAACAGTGTGGCAAACAAGTAGCAGACGACCATCGAGTTTTAGCGTTACAACTCAAAGAACCAAATGAAGCAAAAACGAGAGTTGTAAGCACGAAGCAAAATATAGCAAAACATAAAGCACCCGCCCATATGGACCCGCTTGAAGACTATCAACCCATATGCTGCATGTGAAAGTATATGGAGATAATGACATGCATAATGGAAAATGGACGTCTGCGGAATGAGATAAGTGCAGAATTTATCGTCGCACATGCGGAATTTATCTTCGCTAAACAGGGTGGCAAACAAGTAGCAGACGACCATCGAGTTTTAGCGTTACAAATCAAAGAACCAAATGAAGCAAAAACGAGAGTTGTAAGCACGAAGCAAAATATAGCAAAACATAAAGCACCCGCCGATATGGACCCGCTTGAAGATTATCAATCCATATGCTTCTCTCCCTTTTGTCAGCAAGGACCAAAAAGGTTTGAAGACATAGAGTGTCTACTCGTTTTCAGGAGCAGCAGGGTCGTTGGAGGTGTTTGGCGGTGCAGAAGAGCTGGGAGGTGCTGAAGCAGGTGGCGGTGATGTAGCATCGTCTTCTTCATCAATGATTCTGGCAGTGACTGTGGCAGCAGATGAAGAAAACTCAGAGTCTTCAAGTGATGGTGTGTTGCGCATCACAACCCTTCTAGGAGGTGTGGTGTCAAACTTGAATCGCTCAGTGAAGCCATCATCTTCAAGTTCAGCTTCAGTACACATCATTGAGAGCCCTTTCCATGTACGACGACAGGTTTCATGAGTGACGAAAGCATTCTTGGTGGCAAGATTTCGAAGACGATTAACATCCACCAAGAGGCTTTTCATCTGACGCTTTAGCCAGTCATGATGCCTATCTTGTTTTTGATGAAGGGCCACAAGAAGCTCTCGGTCATTGAGAACACGAGCGCGCTTCTTGGGTCTTGAAGCAGTTGCACTATCAGTGGCTTCAGTTGAAGCAGGGTGTGGCGCACGTGTAGTGCCAGCCAAAGGATACATCCTGGAGATGGCTTCAACACCTTCATCGTTCTGAGTGAAGCTCCGGTGTTCTGCATTCTGAAGACTCAACGGTTGCTTGGCAGGCTCAGGATATATAGCTTCAACAGAGGTATCCACATCTGGCAAGAAGATCCGATGGTTGCGGGCTGAGGGCTTATATGAGATCGCAGAGTGAAGCTTGATCAGTCTCATTACCCAAGGAGCATAGAACTTTAAACCAAACATATCTGAGCCTGATGCAGCGAGTTGGCGTATGAAGAAATCCTGTGCGTTGAAGCATTTGCCATGAAGGATACAGAATATCAGAGTTTTCATTGCACCCTCGATCTTGGCATTTGGAGAGTGCCCTTTAATAGGCCAGAGAGTCCGCCGGATAATGTGGTAGATTGTTCTGGGCAGGTACTCAAAGTCTTCAACAAAGAACTCTGTTGGATAAGGAGCATCAAGAGGCAGTGGCTTCATCATGAAGAGCATCTGACTCATATTTGGTTCAGGCCTCTGGAATATGCTCTCAAGAGCTTCAGTGTGTAGTTGACAACTTTCCTCGAAGAGTTCGCCAGGAGTGGGCAGGCCAGTGAGCTCAATGATATCGAATGCATTGGCTTCGTGATGGACATTACCGGTCATCCACTCTAGGGCCCAAGTCTTCGGATCTCTGTTGTATCCTTTGATGTGTAGGGTTGCATAGAATTGCAACAGAAGCTCTTCATTCCAGTGCTCTTCATCAATTATAAACTGCAGCAGACCCACTTGCTTGAAGCAATCCAGCGCTTCCTCTAAGCAGGGCAGACCAGCAATGGCTTCAACATCAAGGCGCTTGTGAGGGAAGATGCGACCTTGGTTGTATAGGATGCATGAATAGTAGCTGCGCTGAGGATAGCTCCAGAACCTATCTGATGAAATCCTTTCCCTTGAATAGGGGTTCTTGGAGCTGCTGAAGAACGTATTGTCTGCCCTGAAGCTATTGATGTCAAAGGAGCCAGGTGCTGATGCAAGACCTGGGAATCTTGGCAGCCTTGGGACTGGCTTCTGGACTTGAGGCCTATGCTCAACATGGTAATCAAATTGAGGACCAGCAGCAGACTCAGGAACAGAAGTGTTTGGATCAATAGCTTCGTTGTCTGCTGAAGCTTTTGGTGGGGAGGGCTCCACATTGGCTTCAGTGTGTGTTGTGGCAGCCTCAACATTTTCAGCCTCCGCTTGACTAGCTGGAGGGTCAGTCACAAGCACGTTCTCCTGGAGAACTGCTTCTTGGTGTAGCGGGGGAGTGGGATCTTGTGGTACTTCTTCATTTTCTTCGGCTGATGCAGCCGGAATGTCTTCATCATAGACTTGAGGCCTTGGACCTTTGCGAAGCCTGCGGAACATAGACGACGCTTGTGGGGTTGGAGTGGGCTGGGCCTCAAAGTCTTCTTCCTCTTGAGGACGATCCGCCCATGACGCATCTTGTGCAATTGGCGTCAGAGGACGACCAATGCTGATGAGCTCGCTTTGTTCATACTGAGGAAGGTCTGCATCATCTTGTACATTGTCCTGATGACCAATGTCTTCAGCAGCAATGGGGTCGGCTGCTGGTATGTCTTCAGCTTCAGGAGCCCCTATGTAAGCAGGCTAATGAACTGTGAGTTGTCGTTCTGTGTTGGGTAGAACCATAGAGATAGGTTCAACAATCAAGGGCTCTGTGGGAGCAGCCCGAGATTTCTTGATCTTTCTCTTCTTCTTGCTAGGGGCAGTAGGAGAGGCTTCAGAGCTTTTCCTTTTCCTGACTTCAGCCTCAGCAGTTCTTGTCTTCTTAAGCTCAGAAGCTGTTGACCGGCTCTTTGGCTTCGAGCCAGTCGTTGCAGTTGGGAAGACAATTGGAATTGCTTCTTGCCTTGATGCCTCTGGTTCAGCCATAGCAGGCTTCTTCTTCTTCTTCTTCGCGGCCATCTTGGGATCGATGCCAGGACGCCCAAGTGCCTTGCGCTTCTCAGCCTCATTGTAGGCTTATACACATCTTTCAGCCAGAGACTTCATCCGCTCACGTGAGCCCTGAGCTTCTGCACGCGTTTTCAGAAAATTTTCCTTGAGCTCATTCAACATGGTCTTGAAGCTCTTCACTTCTTGCACGCTGAGCCTGGCCATATGCTTCTTGAACTGAGCCTTTTCATGATCAATTTTCTGCTTCAGTTCAACTATGCGCTGGGCAATAGCAAGTTCTGAAGCAATAGCGCCTTGGAATGCGACGCTGAGGCCAACGGGCAGCTGCAGATCTTCGAAGCTGATGTCTGGTGAGGCAAACCATTCGTCGATGAAATTGTGGATGATGGCGACATCAAAGAGAGGCAAATTGTTGAAGATTTCAGCTTCTTTTTTGCTCTTGATGAGCTGCTCTAGAGCGTCATCTCCAAGATCTTCATCACTTGACAGATCTATGGCTTCGCTGCGCAGGATGGCAGCAGCTGTGAGCTCTTTGCCGGTGTGTGGCTGAGGCACTTTGGCCTTCTGGGGCTTGGAGACGCGGGATACGTCTTCAGACTGCACACTGTCTTCAGGAGGTGCAGTTGCCAATGGCTTCGCCCTTGAGATTTTTGAGGAAGGGGCCGGCTTTGAAGCTTTCGGCTTCTTTGATTGCTTTGGCTTCGGTACAGCAAGAGCTTCATCAGACTCAGAGTCAGCTGGAGGATCATTCACGGCAGTCCCTTGGACTAAGATGTGGGTGATGAGGCCTTCAAGGTTGGCAAATGGACCGATGATATTGGGTTCTGCGTCGCGTGTGCCATCTGCCCTTGGTGCGGAGGGACCAGGGTTGAAGTCTAACCCAAATTTCTTCTTGTTCTGCTTCGCTGATTGTTGGGCAAACTGGAAGTTGCGCTTGAACAGATTGTCGTCACAACACCAGAGTAGTGACGACGGATGTGCATCATCAGGCTGTGGTCCTCGGACCATGCATGGGTAGAAGCCTTGAGCAATGGCTTCATCTCTGGTCTTGGGAACAAGGTTCTTGTATAAGATGTCTCCCCATGGTCTTTTGATGGCGCTTTTCTCAGCATACTCCTGGGTGAAGAAGCGGTATTTGAACCATTGTTCAGCCCAATAGCGTCGAATCCATTGGATTCGAGTCTTGCGCTGCCCATAATTCTCTTCAGGATCTGTTTTATACATTTCTGCCAGGTCTTCAGGCAGATCTTTGGAAGTTCCTTCACGTCTCTGTCTGCCCCCCTTCCTTGCTGCTGCTTCTGAAGCCATATACTTTAACTTGAAAGGCTTCAAAACTTTCAAAGGCTTCAAAGGCTTTCTTTTGCTGGACCAACAGGAACTGGCTTCAGGAGAGTTTATGTGTTGTTGTAGGAATTCTGCAAATGAATGCAGACTATGAGAACCGAAGGATTCTCCCACGGACATGTACCTGTGACAGCATTAAGGTGCGAGGGAAGGGGAAGAGGTCATATGCATTCTCAGAAGGTTTTGAAGATTAATCAGTTTAGAAGACATTGACCTCATCGTGCGAAGACATTCACTCATAGATAAGAAGTTGGTTCCAGATTTGTACGAACCCACAGATCAGTAAAAGTGAGGAATCTAACTACTTCATGAAGCACAAGTGAATATACTAGGCATGTTATGAGATGCAGATTGAAAGATCTAACTCGTGTGAAGATAAACTTCTTATGGTAGAAAGTGACAGAACCATGAGATCAAAGGGGCTGTAAAAAAGAAGTTTTATTTACCACACTTGGAACTGCTAGACGGAAGTGAGAGATGATGCCGAGCAGTTCAGTCCTCCGTGCCCTAACTTGGCGATGGAAGACACCTACGGCGACGGCGGAGAGAACGATGTC
Source organism: Triticum urartu (assembly GCF_003073215.2). Taxonomy (NCBI): domain Eukaryota; kingdom Viridiplantae; phylum Streptophyta; class Magnoliopsida; order Poales; family Poaceae; genus Triticum; species Triticum urartu. The sequence continues at coordinate 4,843,482 of NC_053023.1, forward strand.
CGCGGTCGGCGTGAGGACGGCGTCGGAGAGGTTACGGCAGCGAAGCGCTTCGTCGCCGGCGTCGTCGAGTGCTAGCGGTGGCGCTAGGGTTCTTGCGAGGGTGGAAGAAGGAGATAATGACCGCGGTAAGTGTGAATTTATAGGCTCAGGGGCGGCACTGTGCTATTACACAGGTGCCCCTGGCGATCCGCATCTGAGGAACGCGTGGCCAGTTTACGGAAGTTTTGGGTCTGTTCCACGTCCCACGCACGCTTGGATTGTCAGGCGGCCGTTCTTGCTTCTCCGGATTTTATGTGGAGGAATGGGCATTTAAAGCGGACTTTATGGTTGTCTCTATATCTTCAGCTGACAAGGACGCAGTGAAGACATTCGACAGTTTCAATAGAATGCATATGACTTGGAGAGATAGAGTTTGAGATAGAAAGCATAGAGAGATTAGGGTCCGATCACATTCACTTAGTTCAAAAGATTCAACTAAGAAGACATAGCTATAAGTGAATGCTGTAGAGAACAGAACACTAGCATATATATATACATATATATATCTGTAGTCAACATAGTGAAGATAATCATGAAAATGTGTTGAGTTTCGAAGCCAAATCAACTGTGAAGACATTGCAAGGTAACGCCATGAGTGAAACACTTTAAAATAGAACGTTTGGTGGTGGCGTTACCCACCGTATAGGAAGTATTAGACCCAGACACGGCGCACCATTATCGTGGCGCTCCGAAGTCAAATTCCACATTAATGTATTCACACTTAGAATGTATATCTTCATTGATTTGAAGATATACTTCACTTCGTGTGTTGCACATCTAAGTCATGAATATGCATAAGGGTTAGGATGTGTGCCTGATCACAGGATATTTGAGGATTTCAGGATATTTAGCTCACACCATAACTTGCAAAACCTCTTCTCATCCAAGGGCTTGGTGAAAATATCTACCAATTGTTCTTCAGTGTTGACGTGTATGATATCAATGTCTTCCTTCACAACATGATCTCTGAGAAAGTGATGACGAATTTCAATGTGCTTTGTCTTCGAGTGCTGAACTGGGTTGTTCGCAATCTTGATGGCGCTTTCGTTGTCGCAGTAAAGTGGGACTTGCTTCAGATGAATACCATAGTCCTTGAGTGTTTGCTTCATCCACAGAAGCTGAGCGCAGCAAGATCCAGCAGCAATGTATTCGGATTCAGCAGTGGAGAGAGATACACAGTTCTGCTTCTTTGAAGACCAACATACAAGTGATCGTCCCAGAAAGTGACATGTGCCTGATGTAGACTTGCGATCAACTTTGTCACCAGCATAATCAGCATCCGAAAATCCAACCAAATCAAACTCTGAGCCCTTTGGATACCATAATCCTAGAGTTGGGGTGTGAGCCAAATATCGAAGAATTCGCTTCACAGCTAAGTGACGCGACTCCTTTGGTGCCGCTTGAAATCGAGCACACATGCAAACACTAAGCATAATATCTGGCCTAGATGCACATAAATAAAGCAAAGAACCAATCATGGAGTGGTATACCTTTTGATCGAACTCTTTACCATTGTCGTCAGGACCTAGATGATGTTTGGCTGGCATTGGTGTTGTGAAGCCTTTGCAGTCTTGCATACCGAACTTCTTCAGGCAATCTTTGAGATACTTCTCTTGAGATATGAAGATGCCATTGCGTTGTTGTCGTATTTGAAGACCAAGGAAGAACTTCAGCTCCCCCATCATGGACATCTGATATTGCTCTTGCATCATATATCCAAACTCTTCACTGTACTTCTGATTCGTGCAGCTGAAGATAATGTCATCCACATATATTTGGCATACAAACAGTTCACCATCATATGTATTCGTGAAAAGAGTGGGATCCAGGGAACCAGGTATGAAGCCTTTGCTCTTCAGGAAGTATTTGAGTGTGTCATACCAGGCCCTAGGGGCTTGTTTGAGGCCATACAGTGCCTTGTTGAGCTTGTATACCATGTCAGGATGTTTTGGATTTTCAAAGCCAGGCGGTTGTGCAACATACACTTCTTCTTCAATCTTGCCATTGAGAAAGGCACTTTTCACATCCATTTGATATAGAAGTATGTTATGATGATTTGCATAAGCCAGCAGAATGCGTATGGCTTCAAACCTAGCCACGGGAGCAAATGTTTCATCGAAGTCAATGCCTTCCACTTGAGTATATCCTTGAGCAACGAGACGAGCTTTGTTTCTGACAACTTGACCATGCTCATCTTGTTTGTTGCGGTATATCCATTTGGTGCCTATTATGTTGTGCTTCCGTGGATCAGGACGCTTAACCAGTTCCCATACATTATTCAGCTCAAACTGTTGAAGCTCTTCTTGCATAGCTTGAATCCATTCAGGTTCCATGAAGGCTTCTTCAACTTTCTTGGGTTCTGATATTGAGACGAACGCGAAGTGCCCACAGAAATTTGCTAGCTGAGTTGCCCTTGAACGAGTGAGTGGACCAGGTGCATTGATGCTGTCAATTATTCTGTCAATCTGCACTTCATTGGCAACACGAGGATGTACAGGGCAAAGACTTTGCTCTTGCTGATCTGTGTTGTTGTTGGGAGGAATGTCTTCAGGCTGAGCATTGTCTTCATGTTGATCAGGTGCTGAGATGATAAGTTCTTCTTCAGGATGAGCTTCAGAAGGTATAATCTCTCCAGTTCCCATTAGCTTGATTGATTCACTAGCTGGAATCTCATCTAGCACATTTGGCAGTTGCTCTCTTTGTGAACCATTTGTCTCATCGAACCGCACATCCACTGTTTCAACCACTTTGTAATGAAAGAGATTGAAGACTCTGTAGGAGTGCGAATCCTTTCCATATCCAAGCATAAATCCCTCATGTGCTTTTGGTGCAAACTTTGAGGTGTGGTGTGGGTCCTTGATCCAGCACCTTGCGCCAAATACTCTGAAGTAACTGACATTTGGCTTCTTGCCAGTTAGGAGTTCATAAGATGTCTTGTTCAGAAGCTTGTGAAGATAAACACGATTGATCGTATGGCATGCAGTGTCAATGGCTTCAGTCCAGAATTTTCTTGGAGTCTTGTATTCATCTAGCATTGTTCTGGCCATCTCAATGAGTGTTCTGTTTTTGCGTTCGACGACGCCATTCTGCTGTGGCGTGTACGGAGCTGAGAATTCATGTGTGATGCCCAAGGTATCAAGATATGTATCAAGGCCAGTGTTCTTGAATTCAGTGCCATTGTCACTTCTGATGTGTTTTATCTTGGCGCCAAAATTGTTCATAGCACGATTGGCGAAGCGTCTGAAGACATCCTGCACTTCAGTCTTGTAAAGGATTATGTGCACCCAAGTATATCTAGAGTAATCATCAACAATGACGAAGCCATAGAGGCAGGCAGTAGTAGTAAAAGTTGAGTAGTGAGTGGGGCCGAAAAGATCCATGTGGAGTAGTTCGAAGGGTTGAGTAGTAGTCATGATTGTCTTCGAAGGATGTTTTGCCCTTGTCATCTTCCCTGCTTCACAGGCACCGCATAAGTGATCTTTCTTGAACTTGACGCCCTCGATGCCTATGACATGCTTCTTATTCGCAAGGGTGTGGAGGTTCCTCATGCCAGCATGCCCAAGCCTCTGATACCAAAGCCAGCATTCTGAAGCTTTTGCAAGAAGACATACTGCAAGTTGTGGCCCTGCTGAGAAATCTACCACGTACAGATCATCTTTTCGATACCCTTCAAACACTAGAGACTTGTCAGATTCCATTAGTACTAGGCAACGATATTTTCCAAACATTACGATCATGTTCAAATTGCAAAGCATTGAGACAGACATTAAGTTGAAGCCAAGGGATTCAACAAGTATGACTTTATCCATGTGTTGAATCTTTGAGATTGCAACTCTACCTAGACCCAATACCTTACTTTTACCAGTGTCAGCAAATGTGATGTGGCTCTTGTCGGATGGACGTAAGGTTGAGTCCATAAGAAGGCTTCTTTTGCCAGTCATGTGATTTGTACACCCACTGTCAATAATCCATTCTGAAGACTTTAAAGACGCTGGTGTCGTACCCTACAGTGCAGTTAGGGGGATAGGCTTCACGAAGAGAATTGTGAAGCAAAAACATTTGACGAACCAGTGGGTTATGAAAACTTAGATCCAGATTAGGACTAATAGGGAGAGTAGCATGCGATTCAGGAACGAAGTACATAATGATGCCATTCGGGCATTTTATCTTGCGCCCTACAAGATTTTTAAGGTCCCCAGCAATAGCGTCAGAAAATTTTGTTTTTCTGCTGGAGACCTTTCCCTGCAAAAGAGAGTTAAGCTTTCTTAACCATCCACATCTTCAAGGGTGGCTTAGAAGCAATAAGTCTAAGTGCAGCATCTGAGAATTTTGGCTTTGAAGCCTTAGCAAACAGTCTTGCAGGTGGACAATAATACTCATAGGAATAAGCAGAATAATTTTTGGTCATATGAACATGACGGTTCGATGAACCGCTCTCATATTCATATGCCTGAGTATGGTTTCCCTGCAAAACATTTGCGTTAGTGTGACTCAGGTGAGTCCTCTGTTTGTATGAAGCCTTTGGACCGTATGAAGCCTTTGGTCTGAGGTTTGTCTTCTTCAAGTGAGGTGTCATGAAGACATTCACAGGAAGATTTTCCAGACACTTTTTCGGAGCCCAGATCTTCTTCATAGGCGGTCCATTCCTGCAGTTAGTACCAATGTACCTGGCAAACACTTCACCATTCTAATTCTTAAACAGTTTATAGTTTACACCAAAGGATTCATCAATGATAATGGGGTTAGCACAAGTGAAGCCAGATAAATTGGATGGATCTGCTGAAAGTTCCTTTGCAGCAACCCATGTGGTTTTGGGGTACTGCTCAGGTCTCCAGTAAGAGCCATCTGCATTTATTTTCCTTAGGAACCCAACACCCTCTTTCCTAGGGTTTCGGTTCAGAATCTGCTTCTTGAGGACATCACATAATGTCTGATGTCCTTTAAGACTTTTGTACATCCCTGTTTCAAGCAATGTCTTCAACCTAGCATTCTCATCAGCAATAGCAGTGGTATCCTCAGCAGAGGGGTTAGTTACCACATCAACAGTTGAAGATATTGCAACAGCAGTAGCAGTGGAACATTCAACAACAGAGGTAGCATTATCACGCTCAATGCATTTAAGACATGGTGGTTCAAATCCTTCCTGAGCGGAACTGATCTGTTCGGCGCGAAGTGACTCGTTTTCCTTTTGAAGATCTTCATGAGCCGCTCTCAATTTCTCAAGTTCTTGCTTCCTTTGAAGATAATCATAGGAAAGCTTTTCATGAGTTGTTGAGAGAGTATCAAGACGATCTTCAAGTTCCTGATACTTAACGCGAAGATTTTTTATGTCTTCAATTAAGGATTCAGATCGAGTCATTTCAGCACCCAACAGATCATCGCTTCTATCTAACAGTTTTTGAATATGTTCCATAGCTTTCTGTTGTTCAGTTGCAATTTTAGCAAGTGTTTTGTAGCTGGGTTTTGAATCACAGTCAGAGTCATCGTCACTAGATGTTTTGATAGCGAGTATTGCGTGTGTTTACCTTGGCACTGCGTGCCATGAAGCAGTAGGTAGGAGTGGAGTCGTTCTTGTCATTTGCATCAGTGTCGGTGATGAAGTCATTGTCTTCAGTGTTGAAGATGGACTTGGCGACGTATGCTGTAGCCAGACTCGCAATGCCAGAATCAGACTCCTTCTCAGATTCCACCTCTGCCTCCTCAGAAGCGGACTCCTCCTCTGAATCCATTTCCTTGCCAACAAACGCACGTGCCTTGCCAGATGAGCTCTTCTTGTGTGATGAAGACTTTGAGGAAGACCTGGAAGAAGACTTTGAGTATTTCTTCTTCTTCTTGTCGTCAGAATCATATTCCTTGCTCTTCTTCTTCCTTCCGTTCTCATTGTCCCACTGTGGACACTCAGAGATGAAGTGTCTAGTTTTCTTACACTTGTGACATGTTTTCTTCTTGTAGTCATTAGCAGAGCCTTCATCATTCCTTGAGCTTGATCGTGAAGATTTTCTGAAGCCTTTCTTCTTGGTGAATTTTTGGAACTTCTTCACTAGCATTGCAAGTTCCCTTCCAATGTCTTCAGGATCATCAGAACTGCTGTCAGATTCTTCTTCAGATGAGGAAACAGCTTTTGCCTTCAAGGCACGAGTTCGCCCATAGTTTGGACCGTAGATATCTCTTTTCTCAGAAAGCTGAAACTCATGTGTGTTGAGCCTCTCAAGTATGTCAGACGGATCGAGTGTCTTGAAATCAGGACGTTCTTGAATCATCAGGGCTAGGATGTCAAACGAACTATCAAGTGATCTCAGCAGCGTCTTGACGATTTCATGTTTGGTGATCTCAGTGGCGCCGAGGGCTTGAAGCTCATTTGTGATGTCAGTGAGCCGGTCAAATGTGTGCTGGACATTCTCATTGTCATTTCGCTTGAAGCGGTTGAAGAGGTTGCGAAGAACACTGATTCTTTGATCTCTCTGGGTTGAGATGCCTTCATTGACCTTGGAGAGCCAGTCCCAGACCAGCTTGGATGTCTTCAAGTCACTCACACGGCCATACTGTCCTTTTGTCAGATGACCACAAATGATATTTTTGGCAGTGGAGTCCAGTTGAGTGAACTTCTTGACATCAGCAACAGTGACACCTTCTCCAGCCTTGGGAACGCCGTTCTCGACGACATACCATAGGTCGACGTCAATGGCTTCAAGATGCATGCGCATCTTATTCTTCCAGTAGGGATATTCAGTTCCATCGAAGACGGGGCACGCAGCGGAGACTTTGATTATCCCTGCAGTCGACATAGCTAAAACTCCAGGTGGTTAAACCGAATCACACAGAACAAGGGAGCACCTTGCTCTAATACCAATTGAAAGTCTGTTATATCGACTAGAGGGGGGTGAATAGGCGATTTTTATGAAAGTCTTCAAAACGTGGGAGTTATGAAGACAAACAGCAAAGATTATGCCTATTACTATGCAGCGGAAGTTAGATTACACTAGGCCAGCCATGGTCAAGTATTCAATAGAGTGAAAGCACAATGACAAGCAGCCGCAGTGTAATAAGGATCAGGTAGGAAGAAGTTATGAAGCCAAATAGATCATACATTCACGTTGTGAAGACAAAAGATAGAGCAAGCGTGCAATGGCTTCACAATGAGTAACAGTAAGAAAAAGGAAGTGAAGATGAAACCAGTGACTCGTTGAAGACAATGATGTGTTGGACCAGTTCCAGTTGCTGTGACAACTGTACATCTGGTTGGAGCGGCTAGGTATTTAAACCTTAGGACACACAGTCCCGGACACCCAGTCCTGAACACGCAGCTCAGGACACCAAGTCCTCACCGTATTCTCCTTGAGCTAAGGTCACATAGTCCTCGCCTAATCACTCTGGTAAGTCTTCAAGGTAGACTCCCAAACCTTCACAAACTTTGTTCACTGGCAATCCAGAATGTCTCTTGGATGCTCTGAACGCGACGCCTAACCGTCTGGAGGATTCACAGTCCTCAAGTGTAATAAGTCTTCAGATCACACAGACAAGAAGACTTAAGTGATGCCCAATGTTCTCTGGCTCTGGGTGGTTAGGACTTTTCTCCTCGCTAGGAATTTTCTCTCAAAGGCTTCGAGGTGGGTTGCTCTCAAATGACAAAAGCCGTGCACTGAAATCTGAGCAGCCAACCGTTTATGGTTGTAGGGGGTGGGCTATTTATAGCCACTTGGCAACCCGACCTGATTTGTCCGAAATGACCCTGGGTCACTAAGGAACTGACACGTGTCTCAACGGTCAGATTTCAAACTCTCATGGCGACTTTACTTGGGCTACAAGCAAAGCTGACTTGTCCGGCTCTGGACAAGATTCGCTCTCATTGTCTTCACTCGAAGACATAGGTTTTTGATTTAGGCATCACTTCAGTCATTCTGACTGGTTCTCCTGGACCCCACTTAACAATGCGGTGGTTCCTATGACTCAACACAAAAGAAAAAGAACTACGAAAGATCTAAGTCTTCGAGCTCCATAGGCTTCATAACGTGTCTTCTTATGTCATAGTCTTCAATGTGAATATCTTCATATACCACCTTTGGCTTCAATGTCTTCATACATTTTTAGGGGTCATCTCTGGTAGTAAAACCGAATCAATGAGGGACTTCTACCTGTGTTATCCTGCAATTCTCACAAACACATTAGTCCCTCAACTAGGTTTGTCGTCAATACTCCAAAACCAACTAGGGGTGGCACTAGATGCACTTACAACTACCCCCTCCTCAAATTCTGCAGCCAACCCCCGTTTTTCCCTCGGATCTGGCGCCGCCAGCCCACCTCCGCCACTTGGCGCGCCGCCAGCGGCCAACCGCCGCCCAGCGCCGCCACCCTCAGCCTCTCCGCTTCTGCCACGTCGCCCCAACCGGTTCCCACCGCCACGGCCCGCGAAGCCCATGGGAGACCCGCCCCGGGCCGCCCTGGGCCCGATCGCCCCCGCGCCTCAAGCTCCCTCGCTCTCGATCTGGATCGAGGGGAGGAGCCCCTCGACCCCGACCGTTCCGTCTGCTCGACCTCGCCACCGCGCCGGAGCACCGCCGTCACCGGCCTCCTCCACCCCCAGGCTAGATCCGCCGACGACCCCTGCTCCAACCGTCGCCCAAGTCACGCTGCCAGCTCTCTCTCCCTTACCTTTCCCCATCCTTCTCCTCACCAGCTCTCTCTGTCCCTCGCAGCAAGCCGCCGCCGCTGGTGCTCGCCGTCGACCTCGTCGTCGTCGTCCAAGTTCCGACCCCCGCCGGATCTGGCCGGTCCCTGTCTCGCCTCCCCGCTGCTCTACCTCGTCGTCGCCGGAGTCCAAGCCGCGCCTGCTGGCTCCCTCTGCTTCGAGCCACAGGACAAGCGTTGCCCCGTCGTTGGCCTGATCTGGCGCCAGCAAGGCCAGCTGCAAGGCCCAGATCCTCCCACGCCCCGCGCGGCCCAGTACGCCTGGTCCAGCCTCTGCACCAAGTGGGCCTCGGCCCATGGTGAGCCACCGCTGCGCCCCACCCTTCCACTTTTGGGCTGACCAGATTCGGCCCGCTATGGTTTTTCCCTGGTCCTGTGAATTTTGCCATTATTCCAGAGACGACTATTTTACAGAAAAGTCCCTGTTCTTCTTGCATTTAATAACTCATCAACCATGCACCATATTAAAATGATTAATATATGAAACATGACTAGAATTTTATGTAGTTTAATAATTTGCAACTTTTATCCATGTTTAAAATGTTTAAAATGTTGTTTGTTTAAATTTTGCCTATTGCCATGTTAAAATGATTTATTTCATAACTAAATAACCGTAACTCGAAATTTAATAAACTTTATATGTAAATGGGGTGGGAAAATGCCTAGTTTAACATGGTGGCATTGCTTTGCATGTTTAACAACTCTAAAATATGCTTTAGGGCAGAACAGTACCAAATCTAATATATGCTCATGAGGAGTTTCCGGACTTGTTGTTTGTTGTTCCGGCCTCATTTAAACTTGCCTAGATAGGTAGTTTTCATTTGCTTCACCCCTTGCCATGTTAAGAACATTTAATATTGTTGGGTACATAAACGAGATCGAACTAAATAACTTGAATGTGGTGTTCCGTCAATATGCAACTCGTTGCATATTGAGCTCCACTTAACTTGTAGTTTTGTTTGTGCACTTTGCCATGCCATGCTTCATTAAACCGGACATGCATCATACTTGGTTGTGCATCATGCCATGTTATGTGTGGTTGTTTACTATGTTGTTTGCTTCTTTCCGGTGTTGCTTCTTCGGGTTAGTTCCGATAACGTCGCGTTTGTGAGGATTCGTTCGACTACGTCCGTTTGTCTTCTTCATGGACTCGTTCTTCTTCCTTGCGGGATCTCAGGCAAGATGACCATACCCTCGAAATCACTTCTATCTTTGCTTGCTAGTTGCTCGCTCTATTGCTATGCCTGCGATACCTACCACTTGCTATATCATGCCTCCCATATTGCCATGTCAAGCCTCTAACCCACCTTTCCTAGCAAACTGTTGTTTGGCTATGTTACCGCTTTGCTCAGCCCCTCTTATAGCGTTGCTAGTTGCAGGTGAAGATGGAGTTTGTTCCATGTTTTGGAACATGGATGTGTTGGGATATCATAATATCTCTTATTTTAATTAATGCATCTATATAGTTGGTAAAGGGTGGAAGGCTCGGCCTTATGCCTGGTGTTTTGTTCCACTCTTGCCGCCCTAGTTTCCGTCATACCGGTGTTATGTTCTTTAATTTTGCGTTCCTTACACGGTTGGTTGTTATGGGGACCCCTTGACAGTTCGCCTTGAATAAAACTCCTCCAGCAAGGCCCAACCTTGGTTTTACATTTTCCTAACAACCTAAAACTTTTCCCTTGGGAGTAATTAACCTGAGGGTCATCTTATTTTAAACCCCCCCGGGCCAGTGCTCCTCTGAGTGTTGGTCCGAAATGAGCTGCCTGCGGGGCCACCTCGGGGAAACTTGAGGTTTGGTTTACTCGTAGCTAGTGTCATCCGGTGTTGCCCTGAGAACGAGATACGTGCAACTCCTATTAGGATTTGTCGGCACATCGGGTGGCTTTGCTGGTCTTATTTTACCATTGTCGAAACGTCTTGTAACCGGGATTCCGAGGCTGATCGGGTCTTCCTGCTAGAAGGAATATCCTTCATTGACCGTGAGAGCTTGTGATGGGCTAAGTTGGGACACCCCTGCAGGGTTTTGAACTTTCGAAAGCCGTGCCCGCGGTTATGGGCAGATGGGAATTTGTTAATGTCCGATTGTAGAGAACTTGAAACTTAACTTAATTAAAATGAATCAACCGCGTGTGTAGCCGTGAGGGTCTCTTTTCGGCGGAGTCCGGGAAGAGAACACGGTCTCATGTTATGCTCGAACGTAAGTAGTTTCAGGATCACTTCTTGATCATTATAGCTTTTCGACCGAGCTTTGCTTCTCTTCTCGCTCTCATTTGCGTAAGTTAGCCTCCATATATGCTAGTGCTTGCTGCAGATCCACCTCACTACCTTTTCCTACCCATAAGGTTAAATAGTCTTGATCGTGAGGGTGTGAGATTGCTGAGTCCCCGTGGCTCACAGATTACTTCCAATACCAGATGCAGGTGTCGACGATGCCAGTGCAGGGGACGCGACCGAACTCAAGTGGAAGTTCGACGAGGATTCATGACGTTACTATGTTTCCTTTCCGGACGATCAGTAGTGGAGCCCAGTTGGGGTGATCGGGGATCTTTTGCATTAGGGGTTGTCTTTCTTTATTTGGTTCCGTAGTCGGACCTTGATTGTATCTGGATGATGTATGGATTATTTATGTATTGTGTGAAGTGACGATTGTAAGCCAACTCTTTATCTCTTTCTTATTCAGTACATGGGATGTTTAAAGATTACTCCTCTTGCGACATGCCTACTATGCGGTTATGCCTCTAAGTCGTGCTCCGACACGTGGGAGATATAGCCGCATCGTGGGTGTTACATACGTATTGCATCCTTGTTTTCTTGCCACCTTAAGGAACTATATATGTCAGTCACAACAAGTTTCTCTCATTGATGCCTTTCTTAATTATACAAACACTCGTTCGACCAGATCCTTCCATGGTAAGTATACCTACATGAAGACAATTTATTCCACAAGATTTGCTATAATGCCAAGAAGTTGGCACATCGTAGCACCCAAGTCCGAAGGACACTCCACGGTGGGGCAGTTGCCATGGGGAAGGGATATATAGTTTAGTAGATATATATGCTTCATAAATTCTTGAAGGTGATATTTCCTTATCTCCATATAATTACCATTAGTAAGCTAACGGCGTAACTAATGATTGATATTTGATTTATATCCCATTTATATATGGAAAACACAAATTATTCCTTCAAAATTCAGGGTTTACAAGGCGAAGCATACATGTCTTTTGTTTCCTTTTGAAGAAAGTGCATATTTAGGGTGAGGGATTCAGAACAAAATGAGGGGTCTTAATCTTTATTGACTCTGGTCAACGATCCTCATAGATTGCAGTGCAAGGGCTATGTCTACCTGCCTCTTGATCATACTCTGATGTAGAAGAATCTTGGCTGGGATTAACTCTTTATGTAAACAAGAAAGCTAATTCTGGTATATATATATATATATATATATATATATATATATATATATATATATATATGATAAGAACTAGTACGACCTTTTCATCTTGTTCATGGTTGTGCTCGTTTGTCTGTTCCATGATTTGTTCTCTCGTCTTCATCTGTAGCATGCTCCTTTCTTGCTACAAAACTCATTTGCTTCTGGTGAAAGTTATAGTTGTGCAGCACCGTGATGGTTTTGGTGAGAAAATTCCCCTCCCGAGAGTGCAGGTATTGATGAGCTTGCAGAAGAATTCAAGCTAGCTATGTGGCTGCCCAATGCAATACTAGCGCTTGCATTCTACTTAGCGATTCTTTGCATTCATGCTTCATCATGTTTAGACTTTCGTCTACAAATTTTCACGTGGCAAGGTGATACTATGGTGCATGTCAGGTATTGGTGAGTACGTCACACGCGTCCTATCATGACATTAGTGAGGACAATGTCGCAACACTATAAAATTGTGAGGAGCGTTGTGATAACCGCAACTCAAGTTTGGCAGGTGGTTTTGGTGGTGGAGGATGGATTTCTAGGGTTGCTCAACTCCGTCAAGTGAAAGCTCGATTATTGCTACGACATCCCCAATTTTTTGTGGGAAAGGAACTTTCATTAATCAAGCATGGTAATTACATTCAGTTCAACTATGCTAGCTATCTCCCTAGGAGAATTACGAAGCAAGCACACAGTGCGCTGTTGCGAGCAACCCATAGGAGCAAGAGTATGAATTGCTACATTCACATTGTCTGCTTATCTTAACTAGCCTAATATTCCTTTCATGAGCCAGAATTCGTCTGATCTCACTAACCCGATGGGAATGCCATGACATCTCCAATTTGAATGACACGCGGCGTCAACCACCTCAATGTGATGTGCACAACGCTAGTGACCACATAATTGTGATTCACATGACTTTGCGGCACGGGAGAAGACTGTAATGTAAGATTCCCTGATACCTCTTATTCTTAGATGTATGTTGTGTGGAGAAAGGGCTCTAGCAAGGAAGTTCCATGAGCAAAGGGACATGTATGTTCCGTGATTCATGAGCTCACAGGGGAACTGCTCTAGAATCATCTTACAAATTCATGCCAAATCGTCAATTTCATTTCCTTATAGTCGTGCATGGAAATTTTATAGTTTGTCACAGCTAACCAACTATTAATATTCTACCAAACAAAGTACACAGATAGTACATTGCCAATGAACCGACCATGCATTCGACTCATTAAAGCCGCAAAGGCCTCAATTTTCAATTTTCTCATTAAAACAGAGTTGGCTATCAACAACTGTTGCATGGTTCACTTGCTATTTGTGCAACTGGTGCTTGATATGATTGGTCGAGCATCCGTGTAGATGGATGTAGCTAGCTTAGCTAGGCAGGGATGGATCATCGGATCTTCTTATCCACAAGTCATGCATGCATGGGCTACTTGTGACAAGAAAAGTAAGGGCAAGAGAATGGCTGGCCTGTGGCCGCACAACCTGACTACAGCTAAGGATCAACCGATGCAATAGCATTATTGGGTTGTCACACTCATGCATAACAAGAAAAGAAAAGCGGAAAGGAAGCTGGCTTGGTGTAGAAATGGCTTGTCACAGTCGTGGATAATTATCTCTCAAAGTTGAATGATCCAAATAAATCTGTTTATTCATTCATTGATAATTAATTAATTATGCAAGCAGTTAGTTCATCAATCAGATTGGCTTCACGAGATTTTATGTCACATAATGCAGTAATATAAGTTCCCTAATAAATACCTGCCTTTCCTAGTCTATGTTGTGTGCAATTACAAGGACTAGCAACAAACTGCCAAGATCACTTGATCTACCGACTGTTGATTAAAAAGAACATATTTTGTTTCATCTATCGTGCAATATGTCTTGAAAATATTCATATGGCAAAAGTTGTGTGAGCTGATGAGACGAATCTACTGCTAAGAGTAATGCGGAAAGATTGTCCATTGTGTGATCTATTCCATGAAATCAATCTCGGTAAAGTCATGATGGAAATACAAACTTAGAGAGCTATTGTCAATGAAACTTGGGGAAGTGGAATTGAAGTGTCTCCTGTTTTTTGAGAAGAGACCATTGCGAACCAAAGCATTACATGAGGAGATGGGAAACTAGAGAGAGTAAATGTGAGAGAGATAGAGGAAGGCGAGAAGAACAGTGTCTCGTGAAACATCCTGTACCTATCCAACAGTGCTAGAGTCAGTGGGTAGCAGCAATTTCCCTTGGCGGGCTTGGCTCGGTGAAAACAATAGAGAAATATAAAACAAACTCTAGAAAGCTATTGTTCGTTAAAGACGAGTCACAATACCTTATTGTAAAAGATGTTGTCCATTGAAAGGGTTTTGAAGGAGAGCCATAATGTTGCATATCGTGTTATTATAGTAGAGTAGCTAGCTAGCTCTGGCTACTTATAAGAACTCCGTGCACAGGTATAAGAAAACTAACGATTTGGCATAAAATTGTGAATTAGTTTTCGAGTAGCTTCCTAAAATCTAGAACACACATGCCTCTCCTTGCTTATGGCTTTTCCTTGCTGAAATCCTTGTTACCCCACATTCCATACAACTAGGAATGGGAGGTACTAGGGAATCTTACATTACATATTTTTTCCTTGCCACTTGCCTCTCACCCCAATTCCGGGTATCACAGTCATGATCTGCCACTCGTGGAAATCCAGCCCCCACCATAAAAAAACGGGAATCTGGCTCACCGCCTATAAAAAACAAGTTGTCAATATTGAGCTGCTCTGTACAATCACACCTCACATATTGCAGCCTTATATTCACCAACTTTGACCTCCCGTTGTTCTGGCGTTAGAGTCGAGCAATGCCCGAGCTCTATCACACGCTTTCATGCATCTTGCCCTTGACACACAAACTTATGTAGTGTCCTTGTCCTCCGAGAGTTTCTTGCAAACAATGTTTATGTGAGTCCAAACTTGTCTGATCTGTCCACGGCTTAGAGGCAGATGTTGAATAAGCCAAATAAATATATTTACGCATTCATCAATAGTTATGCAAGCAGTTCATTCAGGGTAGCTATCTAGTGTTAACTAATATCTCTCTCATTGGTGGGAAGAACGGGCGATTGCCAGACCATTTAGCTCCTTCCCGCGGGGTTGGGGGACTATTGGCTAGTTTGGTTCACGTCCACAGCTACGTGCCTGAACAAAAGTACTGCCTGGCCTAGACTTCACTTTTGGATGCATAGTTGCCTGGTCAAGCAGCGTAGGTGGGAAGGTGTTTGGTTTGGGCCTGGCCTGGAGACTCATTAGACTTTAAAAAAATCAATTCATGAGAACATCTATCGAGGACAACTCAGTACTTGCAACCCCAAGCAGCCATCATGCATCATCGGGCGCTGGAATTTTGACGCCTGGGCCAGGCTAACAGCCTTGCCTAGCTTCTCTATCCAATTCCATCCAGGCTAATCACATTCGTACTATTTCAGGCCACGCAAGTCCAGACATTTTGAGGACAAC
The DNA here is from genome assembly GCF_003073215.2 of Triticum urartu. Classification (NCBI taxonomy): domain Eukaryota; kingdom Viridiplantae; phylum Streptophyta; class Magnoliopsida; order Poales; family Poaceae; genus Triticum; species Triticum urartu. The sequence continues at coordinate 4,859,132 of NC_053023.1, forward strand.
ATCCAAACAAATTCAGGCAATGTGCAGGCACGCTCCAGGCCAGGCGTGTGGGCATGAGGACGCGAAACAAACTAGCCCCATGTACCTGCGGCGAGGAGGTCACTCCGGCCGCTGGAGAAGCAGAGGGTCAGAGTGGTCGCTCCGTCCACCCGCTGTAGAGAAGAAGCATAATCTCTTGGTGGCGAGCAGGCCACGGTCCCTGTATCTGCCTCGCTCAATGGCTTCTCTTGCTAGTGCCAATGTTCCCATCAGATTCACCCATGTCTTCCGCCGGCAGTGAGTGCTCTGCTATATGGGCCGGGTTTGATCAGGGGAATCTATGAACCACCCTAGAATGGGCTGGGGGTAGGCCCTTTATAAAAACTTGTATACCGCAAATCAACTAAGTAACCCCGAAAAACACCACTAAGTGAAGGACACTCTCTAGAGTGGGGACGAAGGGGTAAAATGATAGATTATGTCCTTCATAATGACTTGATAATGTGGTCTCGGATGAAATTGTTGCGGTTCGTAATGGCCTGATCTCGACATCAAACATTGGGTGTAACTTATAGAAGGTAGAGTCAGACTAGCTACTAGTATGCTGAACAAGAAACCGTATTATGGATTGCCGATAAAACTATGGCCTTTTCTCATATTGTTCGTTATTGTGTTTTCATCAGTTCCTGATTTGTCCCCCCTTCTTCATATGTGGCGTGTTGCTTTCTTTCTATCAAACGCATTTGCTTGCGGTGGAAGATATGGTTGTGCAACACAAACAATGGTTTTGGTGAGAAGGCCCCTGAGATAGGTATATATCAGCATGTAAAAGAAGCTAGGAGGTGTTCTTGTTACCCAGTCAGATAAAATGATTGCATTCTAGAAACTGATTATTTGAATTCATGTTGCATCAAATTATAAAGTTTCATCTATAGATTTTCGTGTGGCAAGGAGGCAGTGTCAGCTGAAGCTCTAGCATTCATAAGTTTATCACGCGTGGTGAAGCTCGGTCTGCCTTGCTCGTTTCTGATGGAAGGTAATAACTACCGCATGATTGTGATGTTGGTAACAATAACAACAATTTAATTGCGGTTTACCAGACTTTCTATCACAAGAACGATGGTAGTATAATATTCCCTAATACCTCCTATTCCTAGATGCATGCAATGTGGAGTAAAGACTCTAGCAAGGAACTGTCATGAGAAAGGAGACAAATGTGTTTCGTGTTGCATAAGCTTACAGTCACTGGGGAACTAATTTATGAAACATCTTGTCAATTTAAGCCAAAAATTCAATTTTGTTATACCCATGCAAGATTTTTTTTCACTAGCTAGAGCTAGCTGATTAATAATATTATACCAAAAAAGTACACTCGTAGTAAATCTGCTTTTTGGTCCATCATATAGGTGCTAGGAGCATAACCTGGCATTTTATTCAGCTTGCTATAAAAAACTTTTGATAGGAAAGGCTTGACCTAATTGATCACATAAATCTTTGTACCAAAAATCAGCATGCCATTGACATATAAACATAATATAACATTTACAGCCCACATGATGATAATGAACACACCTATCAGCCTCATTAATGACAAAACATGCAAAAGTTAAAGTTTTGTCAAACTTCTCATGCCATTGCTTATGTGCTTGTTTCAAGGCATACAAAGATAACAACAATGTGCACACATTTCTCTCTTCACCCTTTATCACAAACCCGTCAGGATGATCTATATAGTTTTTCTCTTCCAACTCTCCATTTAGGAATGTTTTCTTCACTTCCATTTGAAGAACCATAAGTCCATAAGAGACAATCAAGGAAAGTAGTATTCGAATGATGGTGAGTCTAGAGACAGGCGAATATGAGTCATAATAATCTTCGCCTGCTTTCTAAGTGTAGCCCATGACGACAAGAATCGCCTTGTACTTCTCAATAGTACCATCAGGTATTAGCTTCTTTTTGAACACCGACTTACAACCCACATGTTTACAGTCATATGTTTGTTCGGCTAGTTCCCAAGTCTTGTTAGAAAGAATCAAGTCCATTTCATTATGGAAAACTTCTTCCTAGTCATCTACATCTAGAGATATGCATGCTTCTGCAATGTACCTGGGAGTATCGTTCACAAGGTATACAATGAAATCATTGCCAAAGGATTTTGCAATCCTTTGTCTCTTAATCCTCGCAGGAGCTTCATTGCTATCTTTGTTCAGGTTTCCTCATGTGGTAGTTTGAAATACTCATATGTATTAGATTCAAGAATTATTTTAGAAGAAAATCTAGTAATGTTATGCATATTTTTCATAGGAAACATATTCTCAAGAAATGTAACATCATGTTATTCCTTTATAATATCAACATGCATATCAGGTACCTCGGATTTAATCACTAAAAAATCTATAGGTAACATTTCGCTTAGCATAACCTATAAAGACACAATAACTATCTTTGGGCCAAGTTGTATATCTTAGGGATTGGCATATTGACTTTCGCCAAGTATTCCACGGTAGCTCAATTCACAGGAGTGAAAGCTTGATTTGAATGAGAGGCCGCGTGAACCACCTGACGATGATGTGCACAATGCTAGTGATCACATAGTTGTGATTCACGAGACTTTCTTTGACTCCCAAAGGCTGTAATGTAAGATTCTCTGATACGTCATATTCCTAGATGTATGCAATGCGGAGTAAGGACATTAGCTAGCTAGGAACTGCCATGAGAATAGAGACATGCTTGTTCTGCAATTCATGACCCCACAACCAGCGGGCGAACTACTTTGGAAAGCATCTTACAAGTTCATGCCAAATCGTCAATTTCCTTATAGTAGAGCATTCAAATCTTATAGCTAGCCAACTATTAATATTATACCAAACAAATTACACCAAAAGTATTGCCAATGAACTTATCTGGCATTTTCAACTCATTAACACTACAAAGGCCACAATTTTTAGTTGGGAACCTGAAGCTGACCCGACTAGCGATTTCTCCAGGAGCTAGAAGAAAAGGGCAATACATGCCTACCAATATGTTGGAATTTACAGGAACTATATTAGGAACTTTGTTAGTTCAAAACTCAACACCGGTGAATCTGGTAGAGCAATACATGATATAGTCAATAGATATGTTGCCACACACAAACAAGAGTGACCGTTATCCCGAGAACAACAAAATGATTACTGAGACGAAAACATCAATGAGAATTCCAAGCATGCATGGGCAGCAGTTTCAGGTCGTATGGACTATTGCGCTGGAGTTGATATATGCTTCATGTGCAGCATTCTAGCAGTGCATGTGCACTCATGTACGCACCGAATGCCCAGAAATTGCAATTCTCAAAACCCTCAAATCATCACTTTAGTAAGGTTACTTAGCAAATGGTTGTATAAGCTACTTAGGGCCCTCTACAATGCAAGACGGTTAGCGGAGATGCTTAGATAAATAAACTAGTGTTTCTTTAAGCACCAGTGCTTATTTGTATAAGGTAGATGCTTAATTAGACGTCTCTCCTATAGAAATAGACACTGATGCTTCAGAAAAACCCAGTTTATTTTTCTAAGCACCTAGCATTGTATAAGGCCTAATGAGGAAGGTGTTTGGCAAGAGTTGCTGCATAAAAGATACCTGAACTCCAAAACGTTATCCCAAGTAGATGCTAAGCCTACAGATTCACCGTTTTTTATGGGCGTAGTGAAGGTCAAGCCATCTTTTTGTAGTAGAGATTCCTTTAAGGTTGGTGACGGCCAATCGACAAGTTTCAGGGAAGATACTTGGTTGGATGACACTCCATTAGCTCTAAAAAAATCAATACCTGACCTTTATAACTGTGTTTATAAAAGCGGATTCGGTGGCTTCTATTCTTGGGACTAGAACTTTGAACATCCAGTTTTACAAGGCTCTATTGGTTCACAAATGGAATACGTGGATTCATTTGGTTTCTAGGTTGATGTAGATCAATATAACTTAGATGCTAGATTTGATCCAGTGGAAGTTAACCACAAATGGTGTCTTCACTGCGAAGTCGATATATGCAGATCTTATGGATTCTGATTTTCTCTGTGCACATATTTGGAGAATGAAGGTTCCTTCCAAGATCAATGTTTTATTGTGGTTTTACGAAGGGACGTAGTTCTTACAAAAGATAACCATGCCTGTCATAAACTAAAATGCCCCGCCCTAGTCATCAAATTAGACTTTCGGAAAGCCTTCAACTCCGTCGCTTGGAACAGCCTTTATTCCATTCTTCGTGTCAAGGGCTTCTTCGAGACTTGGATTCGGAGGATTATCAATGAGGGTGCCCGGGCCTCCCCGCCTGGTCCGGCTCCGAGGAGGCGCTCCCTCCGCCTGGTCCGGCCGAAGCCCGAGCCGGGGCTACTCCCAGTGAAGCCGGAGCACGTCGAGATGGCTGCCCCCAACGACGATCTGCTCTCAAGTGGGCGAAGGGGAACTACGTCCGTGAGCAGGTCCGCCGCCAGCGCCGGGCGTACGTGGAGCTCCAGGACCGGCGCCGCGGGCGCGAGGAGCGCGGCGTCATCGTCCTCGACAGCGACAAGGAGGACGAGGCCGGGCTTTCCAGCATGCCACCGCGCCTCGCCGACCCTGGCCAGGGCTGCAGCAGCGACGTCGCCAGCCCAAGCGAGTCGCGTGACGATGACGACGACAACGGCAGCGGCGACTACACCCGCTTCTACAGGCTTCTCGACATGTAAACGGCGGCGGCGGCGGTCGGTGGCGGCTAGGCTTAGTTTAGACGTAGTTCAGTCATAGTTTGCATGTTTTCATGTTATATGTACAAATTTGGATGAAGTTTCGCCGAGTTCGTGCAAATGTCGCCGAGTTTGCATATATTTTGTACACAATATTGCCGCACCCGGGGCGACCGTTGGGCCGATGGCTGGGAGCTAAATCGCCCCCACGCGTCAATCTAGCACCGACTCGCCCCTAGGGAGCTCTTTTTCGGCGCCTGAGGGGAGGGGGGGGGACGTGACGGCTGAAGATGCTCTAAGGAACTATGTATGCCAGTCACAACAAGTTTGATCGATGGCCTTCTTAATTCAACCAGATCCTGCAACGATTAGTTGGCCTTCATGAAGGACATTTATTTCACATCATATGATTTATATTCTATTTTTTAGACGGAGAATTACCTCCGGCCTCCGCATCGAACAATGCACACAACCATCTTTATTGCATTATTTAACAAGACCTTAAAACAATACATAGACCAATCAAAATACCTTTCATGAGGAAAATTGTCGCTCTATCTACAAGATTAATGATATGCTCTGACTTCGTGTTAAGCACACCAAAAAATCCAGTGGTCTCCCCAAGCCACCCGCCGACTAGCTTTTTTTTTTGAGAAGAATACTGCATTAAACCTTATCCAGAAACGGATATAGATATAGCACAGACACAACATCGTCGAGAGACCCTGAGAGACCACAGGTGTCCCAACACACATGCGAAAAGACCCCTAAAGAAAGAAAAAAATACAATGAGGACCCTGGGGGGCCAATCCACAAATGAAACCAACTCCTGCCGTCGACCGCTGCCGTCGTCGAGACGAACGCCAAAGGAAAATGCAGATATCCGGCAAACCCTTGACCGAGGATACACCATTGCCAGAAACGGCTTTGTGAGTCGAATATGAACCCCGCCGCGAACGGTGAGGCGTTGCCGCTATGGCGCGTCGACCGGGGATCATCCCGGTGCACCTCGGCCCCATCTCCGGCACCTCCGTCCGATGAAGTCGAAGGAGAATCTCCAGAACTGCAGCCACGAGCCACCATCCGAGCATTGGGCCACCAAATCTCTCGACAGCCATCGCGGCCACCATCGGGATGACCATCGCCGGCCAAAGCACTCCTGTACAGGACTCCACCGGCTTCTCATCGACACCGGAGAACGTGTCGACGTGGCAGAGACGAAGCCGAGGAAGCAAAACTCCTGATTTGGTCGACAACGCCGCCTCCTCGACCAAACCCGAGCACACCAAGCCCACCGCCGCGCAGACCGGCCAAGCCAAACCTTACCTCAGCGCCCAAGACGAGCGGCAGGAATCTACGCCGATGGCCCATCGATCCTGTCCGAGAAGACGAGCTCGAGATGGAGTGAGTCCCAGAAGAACAAAACGCCGACGAGACGCAGCCTCCAACCAAGCGGCGTCCCCGCAAAAAGGCCCCCAAGCTGCGGCCGCCACCGACGACGGAGCCCGCGGGCTAGAGCAGCGCCAGGACGAAGACATACTCGCGTGCAGCTCCTCCATCGCCTCCCGAGCCAGAGACAAGGACGACGCCGGCGAGTGCCCGATCTCGAGGGACGGGGCCGACGAGACCACACAGCACCCAAAGCACACCAAGTCGTGGGCGTCTCCACCACCCACGCCGCCCGGCCGGAGCCAAGCGCGACGTTGAGGAGCTCGCCCCGACAGCAAAAGCGTAGCTACAGCCACCAAACTAAGCTATATGTACAGCCCACCCGAGGATCTAGGCCTCCCCCCCCCCACCTCACGACACCGACGAGGGCGACGGGAGCCCGACAAGATCAACGGCGGGAGCTCAGGCGCTGAGGTCGCCAAACGAGTCTCCTCTCCGATCTACTATAGCGGGAGGATAAGGGAGCTGGCCAATGAATACCCTATTTTTGGAATGCACCTGCCGACTAGCTGGGTGCACCAACCGATCTACCAGACCCTCAGCATGAACCGCATGCGCACGCTTTAGAATCCGTCGCCGCCTTCTGCAGTCCCATCATTAGAAGCAATTAACACATTGATCTTACCAGACCCTTTTGCCGTAGATGCCATCACGAGCCGGATAGCGCCAGCCTCCCTTCTATCGTCGATGCCATCACGACGCTGGATAGCGCCATCATTATGCGCGCTCCCATCAAACATCATCCATCACCGAGCAGGGGTGGCGACCCTCGACCCGCGACCCCGTTCCTCTACCCGGTCGACCCGAATTCGTGGCAACTATGCTCTGAGCTATATATTGGTGATCGGTGGTTCATTTCCAAGTTATCACATCTTGCCCATCGGGAGAATATCCGGTGATACCATCTCATATATATTATTCCTGAAGGACCTCCAGTCCTGGGTTGCGTCTGATCAGTGTAATTCAAATTCGATTAGTAAGAGGAAACACCACCGATACATTGCGCTTTCATCTATGCTTGAACAGGTTGAAATACAACGGAGCCGGTACCTGTCCTTCCAGCCAATGGTCGTTCTAGAAAGATGTGGCACAGCCATTCCCTAGCTGAATATAAGAGCTGGCCCGAAAGAGGTATCTAACATCCTTGCTGACCGGCAAGACAAGACCATACCAAAGTTCAGAAATTTTACATCACAATAAAAATAAGGACACTACTCAAAAAAAAAAGAGGCAGCCACCTAATCGAGTGACCTAACTAACAGACACCATCAAGAATGTCCTCCATGTTTGGCTAGAACCATATGGCGTTTATGGGCTCCTTGGCATAGAAGGAAGGGTAGTAATCTTGCTCTTCCAAGCAGTAGTAGACCTGCGCCCTGCCACCATTGTCAGTCTCAGTATAGCCGGGGAGGTACACCTTGTTGCACAAATCCCCTTGGCAAGGCGGCCTTGCAATTAGAGCATTGCTTCTATCCCAAAACACAGCAGCGTCCTTCATCTCTTCCAACTCCATCCAAACCATTCTAGATCGATCGAGCTTAAAAATTCTGAACCCATACTCGCTTTCTTGGATAATGGCGACCAACTCACGTTTCCACTCCACCAAATAGCTGTAGTCCCACTCGCAGATTGTATGCACATCATCGCTTCCGCGTATCGGTTGATCTGGCTTGTCGAGGACCTTCCATTCCATCTCATCTGCGTTCAAGTCCACGACTCCGAGCCTGCCATTGATGTCCAGGAAGTAGACGATGCCGTCAAGGAAGATGGGGCTGTGAGATGCCATGATGAACGGCACTTCCTCATTGCCTAAGCTTTCTTCCTTCCACTCTTTGTCTCCGATTCGCCATGTTTGAATGATGACAACATGGTTTCGTGCCGTGGATCCCAAGGCAAGGACCACAAAGTCCGGAGAACCCGACACAGAAGAGAACGACAATCCTTTGAGGCCAATGATATCTAGAGGTGGAAGAGCAATCACATGGCCGCCATCCGGGTAATTCTTGAAGGGATTCACTAGAAAGTACATGTGGTCGCCGCCTCTCGACACGATAACCCAGCCGTTCTTTGTGAAATGCAGTAATTGCGAACCCTGCGATTTGAGACCCGAAGCTGGGATCTTTGTCTTGATGTTGTACTTCTTCTCACTCACCGGATCAAAGATCTCGAGAAGATCCTCCTTGGTCCTTCCTACTGGCCGGGTTGTCATGAGCAATGGCGACACTTTTGCATCCTGGATCATGCTATTGTTGCTGGAGGTCCACTGCTTACAGACAGCTTTCAAGTGTTGAAAATCTATGAAAGAAATCTTGGGAACTAGTAGCTGAAACAAGTCAGTGTGGAGATCACACCACTGTCTCTCCTCTGGAGAGGGCACAGTGCTTATCGACATGTCTTCACCGAGACCCCACTGCACGTCTGCACCTTGCCACCATGACTCGTCATCGTCGATATTGTAGATTGCATGCCGCTCCATCTTGATCACCGCAGGAGAAGCATACGGAGACCTGCGCCCAGCAACCAAGCAAAACAATTATCCCTCTAGCTGATTACAACCCCAAAAGATTATGACCCGATGGGGTTACCGACGCACGAACCTCGCCATCATCCGATCCGGGAAGCCCGAATCCGGGGTTTCGCTCGGGGCATAGAGGGAACACGAATCGCCCTACGTCTCTTCCAACAAAGTAACAACGCCCGCGGGCACCACCGTTGACGGTTCTGGCCGAGGTTGAACCAAGCTTTCACTAGCAAAGTCATGCCCATCCCCGACTGGACCACCAGATCGACCTCCTCCGTCATCCATCACGCCCATGGGTGATGTCTGTTGCCGAGAGACCGCATGACCGAAACCACACCACCACCCGAAACCGCTGCCCCGTCTGGCTAAGCCATCGACGACGGAAGGCCCCTCACCGTTACGCCGCCGACGCCGGACGGCGCACATGCAAAGGACACCCGCGCGCAGCTCCACCACAACCGCATGCCAGAGCCGAGGTGGAGGAAGGCCCCACCGCCACCACCATCCCCCGCATGTGCTTTGCCCCACGGAGCTTCGGCTACGGAGAGGAGAGGGGCGGCGGCGGCTCGAAGCCTTAGATCAGATAGTGAGGGATGAGATTGGGAGGGAGGTGGTCGAGGAGAGGAGCGGTGGTGGCTCCTCTCATTTTGGATGGGGCGAGAGGAGAAGACCTAGTTTTGGAGATAAAGCACGAATCGATTTATATTCCATTTATATCTAGGAAACCCAAATTAGTCCTACAAAAATCAGGATTTATAATGAAATGCAGAACATACATATGTCCTTTTTTTCTTTTGCAAAAGGGGCATATTTAGGGCTGAGGAGTCGGAACTAAATGAGGGATCTTCATCTATATTGGCTCCAGCAAACGTTCCTTCTACATCAAGAGCTGGGGCTATGGTTACTTGCTTCTTGATCACTTTGATGTACCTGGCCGGGATCAATGATAAAACAATTACTCTGTGTGCCGAACAAGACAGTGCATTCTGGTTCTATATGCTAAGGATTAGGAGGACCTTTTCATATTGTTCATGGTAGCATGCTCCTTTCTTGCTACGAAACTCATTTTCTTGCAGTAAAATATGCTGTTGTGCAGCACAGTGGTGGTTTTGCTGAGAAGATGCCCCTGGCGAGATGTCAAGCAGCAGCACTAGCTTGAATTCTTCTGCTAAATCAAAAATGGGCAGCAGCAGCGCTAGCTTGAGTTCTTTTGCCCAATCCAATACAACGCTTGCATTCTACGAACTGATTATTTGCATTGATGTTGCATCAATTTGCAGTCTTTCATTTACAACTTATTTGCATTGATGTTGCATCAATTTGCAGTCTTTCATTTACAACTTATTTGCATTGATGTTGCATCAATTTGCAGTCTTTCATTTACAACTTATTTGCATTGATGTTGCATCAATTTGCAGTCTTTCATTTACAACTTATTTGCATTGATGTTGCATCAATTTGCAGTCTTTCATTTACAACTTATTTGCATTGATGTTGCATCAATTTGCAGTCTTTCATTTACAACTTATTTGCATTGATGTTGCATCAATTTGCAGTCTTTCATTTACAACTTATTTGCATTGATGTTGCATCAATTTGCAGTCTTTCATTTACAACTTATTTGCATTGATGTTGCATCAATTTGCAGTCTTTCATTTACAAACTGCAGGTCGGACAATGGTGAGTTCGTCACGTGCACCCAAGCTCGAATTAGTTGGTGAGCGCAAGGTTGCAACGTGATGTGAGGGCGAGATGTGGCATGATAACTTAACTCAATTTTGATGGGAGGCATGCTAATTGACTAATGGCATGACATCCCCGATTTGAAGGAGAGATGGCGACAATGTCCTAACTGTGATGTGCACAGCGCTAGTGACCACATAATCGTGATTCACGAGACTTTGCGATCCAGGAGGAGGCTGTAACATAAGATTCCCTGATACCTCTAGATGTATGCATTGTGCCGTAAGGACTCTAGCAAGGAGATGCCATGAGGAAAGAGACATGTGTGCTTCATGATTCATGAGCTCACAGTAACAGAGCAACTGGTCTAGGAAGCATCTTACAAATTCATGCCAAATTGTCAATTTCCTAAATCCTAATAGTCGTTGCATGGACATTTTATAGTTAGCCAACTATTAATATTCTACCAAACAAAGTACAATCATAGTACACTATTGCCAATGAACCAACCTGGCATATAACTCATTAATGCTGCAAAGCCCTTGATTTTCAGCTGGAACCCGAAACTAACTTGACTAGCTTCTTCTCTTCCAGAATCTAGAAGAAAAGAGCAAGACAAGCCTGATCATCAGTTTGTTTGAATTTAGGGGAATTATACTAGAAACTTTGTTCCTTTAGAACTCTACACCGGTGAATCCGGTGAACAAAGAGCAATACATTATATAGTCATAACTATGCTGCCACACACAAACAAGAGTGATTGCTTCCCCCAGAACAACAGAATGATTGCCTGAGACATGTTGGCGCCGCCTCCTCGCAGCGCCGCTCTTCATCTTCTACCTCGAGCTGCCTCGCACAACTCTCTCTTCTCTCTTCTATGGTTTCTCTCAAGAACACCTGAACGCACACTACACACACAGATACACCAAGGAACAGACCATCCGCTAGCTTTGCCGAGAGGCTCCGTCCTTGATGAATACAGTGGCTACATGTTGCTGCTCTAGCCCTCACGGCCTCCTTTCTCATTCACTCAATGCATCATATATACATAAGGGTTTATCTCACCCATAGCCTTGCCGTGCTGCCACACTCGGCCATTAGTCCCACTAACCCACGATCTTATCCTTGTCCAGGAATCTCTCCAGGATCCTGACGACTAGGCTAATGACACCCATGCAGCTAACTGCTCCTAGCTAATTGAACGGCCAAGTTCAGTTTTTACGCAGCCACACCAACGATCATGGACCCAGCCAAACTAGCATGCACACGACCGGCTCAACCTGATCGTAGCCGTTGCACTCCAACTTCGTCGCGTCTCGCCGCTTCTCACGGCCTCGCCGTATCACACGACATCCTGGCGTCTCGCCTTCTTCACGCGCATAGCTGAAGCATCATTGTCCTACGTACACTTCCCTAATCATCTAAACTACATGCAGATACATGAATCAAGATCAAACCTAACATTTTCCCTCCTAATCTTGATTCTCCAATCTTCACGCGGCTTCACCCGCTGCCACTTGACGACGCCATCGCGGCGCTGCACACCTTGCCGTGGACCGACACCATCACAGCGCCAGCGTCCATCACCATGTACTATTGCCGAACGCGGCGGCCACCTCTTGACGTGGACGATGCTGTCGCAACGCCGATCACCACACCGTCTTGCCGCAACATCACACTGCAACTTTTGTTGCTTTCACACCAACTCTTCATGATGGCGATGACATCGCACCACCGCCGTCGGCATCACACCGACTCTCCTTGAGATGATGGCATAGCACCACCATCATCTCCTCTCAACGGCATCGCACCGTCGTCTTCTTGCGGCAGCTTCGCGCTGCCATCTCCACCTAGCGGCACCGCATGGCCACCATCCTCCTTCTCATGCCGCCATCCTCCACCTCACATGGAGTCGGCCACGCCGCCGTCGCCGGATCGACGAGACTCTGATACCAATTTTCGGCGCCGCCTCCTCGCAGCGCCGCTCTTCTTCTTCTACCTCGAGCTGCCTCGCACAACTCTCTCTTCTCTCTTCTATGGTTTCTCTCAAGAACACCTGAACGCACACTACACACACACAGGTACACCAAGGAACAGACCATCCGTTAGCTTTGCCGAGAGGCTCCGTCCTTGATGAATACAGTGGCTACATGTTGCTGCTCTAGCCCTCACGGCCTCCTTTCTCATTCACTCAATGCATCATATATACACAAGGGTTTATCTCACCCATAGCCTTGCCGTGCTGCCACACTCGGCCATTAGTCCCACTAACCCACGATTTTATCCTTGTCCAGAAATCTCTCCAGGATCCTGACGACTAGGCTAATGACACCCATGCAGCTAACTGCTCCTAGCTAATTGAATGACCAAGTTCAGTTTTTACGCAGCCACACCAACGACCACGGACCCAGCCAAACTAGCATGCACACGACCGGCTCAACCTGATCGTAGCCCGTTGCACTCCAACTTCGTCGCGTCTCGCCGCTTCTCACGGCCTCGCCGTATCACACAGCATCCTGGTGTCTCGCCTTCTTCACGCGCATAGCTGAAGCATCATTGTCCTACGTACACTTCCCTAATCATCTAAACTACATGCAGATACATGAATCAAGATTAAACCTAACAAGACAAAACCCTCAATGAGAATTCCAAGCATGCATAGGCAGCAGTTTCAGGCCTTTCCAAATACAGTACTACACTAGAGTTAATATATGCATAGGCATTGCTGGAACACTATCCTGGCATAGCCGCTGCCAGTAGTCCAGCTGATCTTTTGTCAGATTCAGAGTATCAGCGGACAAATCTTTAGTTACAACTTAAAACGCAAGTTCAGACAGAAAAAATAGTGATCTTTGGAGAGTCGAAGGCGAGAATTTGCGGCGATTTCAGAGACGCCTATCAGCCATTCAGAGCATGAGTAAATAGCATAAAGCTACTACTTTATAAGTTAAGGTTCCAAAAAACTACCGCTTTTAAATTTTTCTCAGATAACTACCAAGTCAGGGATCGGCAGTTTCAAAAAACCCAAATTGCCGAGTGCTTATCAATTGATCATGATTATGACAGGTCGGACCCACACCTAAACGAAGCGTTAGTTTGACCGTTTGCTTGACCGTTAACTGACATGTGGGCCCACATGTCAGTGTCTCTTCTCATCTCTAGTCATCTCTTTCTTCTCCTCTATGCGTCCCTTCTTCTCCTCCACTCTCCCTGCTCGCGAACAATGCCGGAGAACCGCCATGGCCACCGGCCACACTGCTGGCCCACACCGCCGTCCTATGCCACGTCCAGCCGCTGCCCTATGCCACTTCAAGCCCCCCTAAGCTGGTACTGCTGGTAGGAGCTCGCCGGCCCTCCTGGTGACAAGTAGCTCACCGCCCTCACCGGCCTCCTCCGCAGCGGGGTTCGCTGCCGTCCGCGCTGCCTAGAGTCTCCGGCACCGGCCGCGCGCGCCGCCCGGAGTCTCCTCGCTGCCGTGGGGCTCCGGCACGGGTCGCCGTGCTGCCGCGCGCCATGAGGAACCGCTGCCCGCCATGGGCCTCTGCTCGTGTCACCCTGCCGTCGTGCGCCATCGGGAGTCGCTAGGGGGTCGCCGCCCGCAATGGGGAGCCAGTGTAGAGGCGGCCACTGGCCCGATGGCGTTGTGCAACATGGCTAAGCGGCGGGTGTAGACAGGCGGGAGAGAAGGAGGTGAGGCGGAGGAGCGGCCGGGGTTGAGCCCCGGTGAGCGCCGGCGGCGGGCGGCTCACCGGCCGAAGGAGGCTGGGTCACGAGGTGGAGCTCGGAAGCGAGAGGAGGGCCACTGGCTGCGCTGATCTGAGAGCAGGCACCCGATTGCTTTTTACAAAAAAATGCAGGGACCGGATTGCTTTTTTAAATTTGTATGCAGGCCCACCCCTAACGGTCAAACAAACGGTCAAACAATTAGAGCTCTTACGCATTGGGCCCACCTGTCATAATCGTGATCAATTGATAAGCACTTGGCGTTTTGGGTTTTTTAAAACAGCCGGCTCCTGACTTGGTAGTTATCTGAGAAAAATTTAAAAGCGGTAGTTTTTTGAAACCATAACCTGTAAAGTAGTAGCTTTATGCTATTTACTCTCAGAGCAAAGTGGTGGCTTAGGTTTTTTCTTTACCCTATACACAATATCATACCAACTCCGATCCACAATGAGGGCTTTATAACCTCATAAGCCAACGGAAAAGTGAAGAAACGAACTACAGCGAACAGTAGTGAATGATTGGTCTGAAAAGCAATAGTGACACTGGTTCGCGATGAGCCGTTGGATGGGCGATCTGCGACAGAGGTTGAAGCTCATTTGGCGAAACGGTAAGCGGAGCTGGAGACCATCGGATGCAGATCGGACATCGACAGGGTCATCAGGCTGGCGCGAACAGGCAGGTGTTGTAATCTTCAGTTTCCAGTATCAATTTCTCTAGTGAAAGACAACAACAACGTGAGTATGTCCGGGTCTGGGCAAGCGAAATACTCCTCACCCGGGGATTATTCCTCTTCATTTCTATCTGGGTTGTCTACACCCTCTCCATCTTCATCCTCTGATTGTCCGATCAGGCAAGCAAGAGGAAACAATGATCTTCACGCTCCGGGCAATCCTGTCAAGCGAAATGAAACACCGATATATATATTCTGGCTCTAGCATGCCCAGGGGGTGAGCCAGGATTTGGACATGAGAGGGACGAAGAGTCAATGATGGACACACGACGATACATAAAGTCTATATATAAAATTGATATCAAAATATAGCAATACTTATTTACCATTACAGAAGAAAACTAAGAATATCCTGTTAAGTAAAATTTACTTGTATGGCTATGAATTTCAACGAAACAAGTAGATTATATATGTTGGAGCTTCAAACAAGGCTTGCCAAACACTAAAATGAATGAATTGTCGTTACCTTCATCTTTCCTGAGACGCAATTGTTTCTTAAAGGAACATCTAAGTAGTAAATTTGTTAATTGTCTTGTATACAAGGTTACTGATTCACTGTGCTTTGTTTTCTTTTTTTGCGGGGAAGTGCTAACATCATGTTAATCTGAAAAACGATAAGCATTAACCATGCAAACTATTTGTCAATCTGAAAAAACAGATTGGCTAATGGTGAGGAAGAGTGGGTCATGGGACACGGACGGGCCCACTACAAACTCGAGGCCCCGCCGCCTCCGATGCCCTACTCCTCAGCACAAGCTGCTCAGGGCAAACACCTGCAGACCATGATCGCCCCACCACCATATTCGGGTCGCCACCCCAGCATAAAGTCAAACTGCCCCGCTGTCGGTAATTCGACCGAGCCCACAAAAACCTACCACCCAAGTGACCAATGTTTCCACCCAAGCGAAGGTCGAGCCACTGCCCTGAATCATCGAGCTGTCTATGCACATCGCTGCCTAACACGACCTTATTCACCGACCTAGCTAGATCGTCG
Organism: Triticum urartu; assembly: GCF_003073215.2. Classification (NCBI taxonomy): domain Eukaryota; kingdom Viridiplantae; phylum Streptophyta; class Magnoliopsida; order Poales; family Poaceae; genus Triticum; species Triticum urartu. Next base: position 4,874,911 of record NC_053023.1, read on the forward strand.
ATCGTGTCACCTGATCTTGATCGGGAATTGTGCCCAGGGTTTGGAACCAGCAAGACATTGCGGCCATAAGGAACTTCATGTGTACTGCACTCTTCTTTTCTTTCGACCTTAAGGAACTACATGTGTCATCCAGAACAAGGTTCTCACATCGATGGCTTTCTTAACCAGATCTTGCAACGATAAGTTGGCCTTCATGAAGAACACTTATTCCATAATATTTGATTTATATTCCATTTATATCCAGAACACACAAATTATTCCTACAAAAATCAGGATTTAGAAGGAAATGCAAAACATACAAGTCATCATTTTTCTTTTGCAAAAGGGGCATATTTAGGGCTGAGGATTCAGAACTACATGAAGGATCTTAATCTATATTGATTCCGGCCAATGATCCTATTACCTCAAGAGCTAGGGCTATCGCTACTTGGTTCTTGATTATACTTTGATGTAGAAAAATCTTGTCCTATATGCTAAGAATTAGTAGGACGTTTTCAAAATCTTGACAATACATTCTATAAACTCTGCATGTCATGTGCACCGAAGCTTGAAGTTGGTGAGAGCAAGATTGCAACGCGATGTGAGAGTGAGGAGTGGCACGATAACTTAACTCAATTATGACGGGAGGCAGGCTACTCCCTAGTTCTGATTGTGGAAGCTGGATTTCTAAGGTTGCTCAAGTCTGGGGTGTGAAAACTTCATTATGGTCACGACATCCACGATTTGAATGTGAGATGGCGACAATGTCCTGATTGTGATGTGCACAACTCTAGTGACCACATAATTGTAGTTCACGAGACACTGTGCGACACGAGGTGGCTGTAACGTAAGAATCCCTGATAGCTCTTATTCCTAGATGTATGCATTGCGGAGTAAGCAATATAGGAAGGAGCTGCCATGAGCAAAGATACATGTGTGCTTTGTGCTTCATGTGCTCACAGTAACAGAGGAACTACTCTAGGAAGCATCTTACAAATTCATGCCAAATTGTCAATTTTCCTCCAAATAGTCGCGAATGGAATTTTTATAGCTAACAAGAGCTAGCCAACTATTATTATTCTACCAAACAAAGTACACTCATAGTACGCTAAAAGTAGGGCCAATCAACCGACCTGACATCCAACTCATTAATGCCGCAAAGCCCTCAACCGACCTCGGTGCAGATTAGCCTCCCGGGGACGCTGCCCCATTATCCACAAAACACAACGAAGAAGAAACCACGCCCAACAAGCAAACTAACTCTCCCATGTGACGCCCCAGGAACTCAGGAAGGAAATGACGAAGGCACCATCATTGCCCACTCCGTAAGCTATCCAGAGATTAGGCTTTCAACCGAAGAGCCCCATCCCGTCTTTGAGGAAGAGGATTCCACGATGAAGCCCCAAGGATGAGAAAACAACGCCCAAAGTTGTTGCCATCACCGGCACCGACATGAGTCCGGTCAAGGCTTTCATCGGGAGCTTGTAGATCCCCACCCAGATAAAGGCCGCCAGATCTAGAGCACCAGTGGATGCATAGATTGTCGGAGCCGTTCTTCAGCGCCATGCTTCTCCGTCATTGACCACCAAGCATAATCGCGTGATGACCCTCACTGGCACCTTACGCTGCAAGAGAGAAGCACACACACTCGCCACAGCTCGGCATCTAGACGAAAATCACTGGATTTTCCATCACCTCTACGACAACAAGCAGCAGCCGCCACACTCGACCCGGGGCTTCTACCTCGGCTTTCTCCTTGCTCCACAGCAGAAACACCACCAACGTCCATATTTGTTGTGCCTGGTCCTCCTGATGAGCACCCATCATCGCCTTGCAGCTGCATCAGCACGCGACCTCGTCGACGTCCACCCACCGGTGGCAGTGCTAGCCAACGGCGTAACCGTCCCCCACCAAGCACATCTGTGGTAGCTCACGGCGGAACTGATCCCGCCTGCCACGGCCACCGCTAGGCTTTTCCAAGTGGAGTGAGCCGACGACGGCGAGTGGGAGGAGGTAATGGGTTGGCAGCGGTGCAGTCGGTTGCTAGCTTTTGCAGGAGCCGCTCCTGGGACCTCCGCTCCAAAAAAAATTGTGAAAATTTGTAATCAACATACATAGATTGCACACATCATACTGTTGGGAATAAGCCGTGACGGAGCACAATGCGACCGGCGCCAGTGCGCCAGGTTGGGTCCGTGGCGGTGCGACCTGCGTCGGTGCGCCAGGTCGAGTCCGCGAGGCTGGGTCATAGTGTGTGTATGTGTGTGTGCGTGCGTGTGTGCGCATGTGTGTGTGGCGTAGTGGCCACGGTAGGCAGGCTAGGTCGTTGGTGATCTGTTGGAGTGGCCGCGGTGTGCACGTTGGTTGCGTTGTGAGCACGCACGCATATGCAGATCATCGACGCGGTTGAGTAGGAGGGTGGGCAAGGCACTGTGCGTGAGTGAGCTTGGGATTTTAAAAGCCCGTACTGCAGCCTGCTGTGTGGGCAAGTGCTAGCCAGTTTGAGATAAAAGAAAAGGCTGTACGTGCGGCCGGAAAAAAACTACCTCCCTCCAGAGAGAGAGAGAGAGAGAGAGAGAGAGCTGCCCAACACATATGACCATCCTTATGGTTGTTGTTGTTGACCACACCCGTATATTTGGTCCATGTTTAGTAGAGGTGGTGCTAATATAGGCTTGGTTCGAGAGGCGACAGTAAAAAGAAGAAATGAAATATCTCAAGATATTTTGCCGGTTCATTATATCTAAGATGCTTATAAGGATAGGTGTGTGTGCATCCGTCCATAAAGATATATAGTATTACAAGATTCCCTAGTACCTCCTGTTCCTAGATGTATAGGATTTCGAACAAGTTACAAGAACTGATCCAGCAAGGAACCACTACGAGTGAACAGACATGTATGCTCTGGCGCTTCATGAACTCATAGGGGAACTACTCTAGAAAGCATGTTATAAATTAATGCCACATTGCCAATTTCCTCATAGCTGTGCATGGAATCCATATATGTAGCCAGAGCTAGCTAAGTAGGTATTAATCTTGTGCCAAACAAAGTACACACGTAGTAAATTCGGCTTTCAAACCAATTATAGCATATCATGATTACACCAAAGATATGTCCATCGAGCAAGGAGGAGCCTACATGCAAACACTTTGTACAAACTATAGATTTTAACTGTCACTTACGTTTGTATATATGTACAAAATATATGTTCCATCTTTATTCTGTTAACAAAAGAATATGTGGGCTATCAAATCTACTATAAAATCACGAAATGCAACAACAAGGCTCCTTCAAGATTCTTCCAGTGGACATGAACTTTTTACAGTAAGGTCTTTCGACTCAACTTTACAGAAAGCTAAAATGTCTTGTTTTGTGGTTACCATTGACTTGCAATATTCTTCCAAATAAAACTAGAAAAATATTTTTTACCAAAATCAAAGCATAAAGAGTAGATTTCTTGTCAGCCTCATGTTACTGAATGTTACTCAATATTCTTCCAAAATCAAAGCATAAAGAGTAGATCTCTTGTCAGCCTCATGTTAGTCAATGTTACTCAAAGCATAAAGAGTAGATTTCTTGTCAGCCTCAAGTTACTCAATGTTACCAAAATCAAAACATGGTTGAAATTTTGTCCGGCATACGTTTGAGTTAGGTTAAAAATTAATACCATAAAGAGTAGATTTATTGTCAGCCTCATGTTACTCAATGCCCGTCATAACATGAGGCATACCACCTATCCAATGAACAACATATAGCAAGAGGAGTTGTGTTATACATTCACCTCGAATGTGTTCCAAGGCTGATTGAGTTACGATGGAGTGGTACCCAAATAATGTGTTCGGTGTAGATGTAAGGTTCACGGTTGTACATCATGTCTCGGCATCAATTTTCCGTAGTTGTTTATCCTTGGTAAATCCTCGTGCACCTCCTATTCCAAATGTTGTATGGATTGGAAGCAAGTTTGGAGGATGCATTTTTCCTGAGCTGATCAAGAAGTCTTGGAGAGAAATTATTCGTCGAATTGAAGATGAAGTGCAGCGTAGAATTGGTCTCAATTAGTCATCGGAGCATTAGGGAGACACAAGAAGCGGCATATTGATTGTGCACTGAAGAAGCTCCGATCCTATTAAGCGGAACTGATCAGTGCCAAAGGTTCAGCTAAGTACATGAACATAGTGTAAGCTCTCTGATACTTAAGTGCTGCTTATTCGCGGTCGTGGGGTCAATCGGTTGCTTCCACTTGTTGATATCACGATAGTCTTCACATTCTAAATCCTACGTCTATGGGTAGATATGAAGGAATTTGCGTAAACTTCCTAATTAACTCTTTATCCCAGCCACTGCCCTCCCGCCGCCTATGAATTTAATGGGTGTGGGCCCCTTCCTTCCCGTATGTCCAATCAGAAGTCCCCATGTTGCTTATTATGTTCATACTGTAATTATCATTACGTGGGTGTAGCAATACTCCTCTAAATTTTGCACGTATGAAACTAGGTTTAAACCTAGGGGATGGAAAATACTCCCTTTGGTCCAAAATGTAAGATGCTTTTTAACACTATCATAGTGTAATAAAATGTCTTACATTTTGCGATGGACGGAGTAGAAACCAGATGCAACTGGGAGGGGCTGCAATAGAATCTGAGCCTAAGATGAAATAATAGAAAAACAAATCAGAGCCATCAGATGGAACACATGGTTGGTCCAGAATGAGGTGGGGGTTTGTAGATGTACATTTTCTGAAACCCCCCTACTAGTAGCTACATATAGAACATGTCTTTCGCAGTAACCACCTCATGTCTGCCAAATATCAATCATTCTGTCCTTCAGCTGATATTTTGTAACTCGCTGGGGATTATATCATTCAGCCGTCAAGCTTCCAAAACAGCACCAAAAGGCATGATAAAGATATAGGCAACAACAATATGACCCTTCAGGAAATATGACGGAATGATGATTAGCAAGATTGAATTAACCATATTTTCATACAATTTTTGTTAACTGAGATACATTAAATGTGCAAAATACATTGGCCGGTATTAAATAGAGTAGTAAGCAGTAGCACAAGCTCTGTTTACAACAAATTCTGTCCACTCAGCAATATATCATGAGACGTAAGAATGGAGTGTTGCTAAGCTTATGCAGAGCAGCAACTACTGTTCTCCTGCTGTATGGGCTGCCCTTTCATGTGAACATGGAAGATTGATTTCCTCTCCATAGCAGGTTGTCTCGTCATCGTGCAGGCATGTCAAAACTTCAGTAGAGGTAGATCCTTCACTCCAACAGAAGGGGAGACTACTAGTCGGTAACATGCGAAGCATGCACATCAGATTTTTTTAAGGTGGCGGAAGTATTCATAAGAGGCGAGGAGATAACTGTATGATCTGCATTTAACCCTCAGGAAAAGCTAACGTGAATACCTAAATAAACGGTTTATAACTATTATGAATGTTTGAAGGATCAATTTAATGAAAGGTTCCATGTGAAGTATTTGAGAAATTGTTCACCATTGCTCTTGCTTGCAGTTTTTCTTCCAAAAAGGCAAGAAATGGTTGCTCTCCTGAACTCTCTTGATGATGCACACAGCCCAATAAAACCATTAGAATTGGATAATCATATTTTAAAAACCAGTACGAAAATGTATTGAAGGAATTCCCACAGAACTTTTCTTTTCACAAGCATACAACTCATTCAATGATCTAACATTTTAGAGAAACCAGGAAGAGAAACGGCCTCTAACACTGAAATTCCTGGTTACCTTTTCTTGATTTCTGATGACACGGTTAAGAAAGTCGTCACCACATTGATGGATTCATTTGCAGTTGTTCAAGAAAATTCATTCCTAATATTCTGCAAATGCTTGAAATTAATGATAGATATTTTAGTCACCTGATTATATACTTGCAGTAATTTTCCTGAATAGCCAAGATCAGAGTCACATTTAGGAAGTGGAGTATCAAGAACAAAGAAGCATGCCGATCTATCAAGAATGAAGCAGGTTCAGAGTAGGTTTTTTGTGGCAATTAGAGATAAAATGGTTTATCAGTTCAAATATACCGTGTAAGCTCGAACTAAAATGACGGTTAGATGTTAGCCAATACAATAGAAATTAGTTATCTTCTAAATGTTGATAACGACGAGCCGTGAAGATTATAAGTTCAGTGAAATTATGAAACCGATTCTGGAGTGCTATGTTAAGCCGTGAAGATGATAAGTTCAATGTTGATAACGACAAACCGGTTCTGGAGTGCTATATTACTACATGTGATTACAACAGAGCCAAAGTTAATGTTGTCAAGTGTCAAAAGTATATGATTAACAGGTATCACATGTCACAAAAATATGATAAACAGCAATACGTGTGTCCATGAGGGCTTACAATGGATCCATGTGCTCCCAGGTAGTAAGCAGCACTGCTTGTTGTCCTCAACTTCTCCTGACCCGCGTGTCCCACCGAGCAACGGAACAAATCATCACTATAATAACCGGATGACTGCATGACAAAACTAGATTTTGTAACGCAATGCTGACCTAACACATCAAGTCCCAAGTCTGACCTAACCACCAACACCATAGCTTCCAATTGTTCGTAATTATGACTACTTAGCAAGCGTGTATACAGTATAGACTAAGTTTTAAAGTAACGAGAAGTACTTGGGAAATATATTGGCCCGATCCATGTTAGAAGATGTAAATTAGGCACACAGTTATAATGTTGGATAACATTTGTAGTATTATGCAATTCCTCTCCACACAGTTAAGGGCTACAATTCGTGCAAGATTACCAACGACACGCAATGATACAGAAGGATGAACAACCGTGGTGAGGACTTGCAACTTCATACAACCTAGCAGTGCCCGGTCGGGAAGAAGGCGAGGAGCCCACCACCGGCTTGACGCCGGCGAACTACTGTTGGATGTGTGCGTGAGAGAGAATGAAGGCGAGGGACACACCACCGTATTGCCGTAGGTGATTTGCCGGAGTCTTCGGTGGGGAGGCTTTGAGGAGCACACTATGGAGTGGATCTTAGTGGCCGACGAGCTCCTATCCACTCTGCCTAGAACTGGGCCGCCGACAAAAAAAAGGCATCGGGGAGATGGAACAACACCTTCACTGGGCGTACTGCCCAGCTTGACTCCGGATCTGGGCCGCCGCCGCCACCACCATCGGAGAATTTTAGGTCCTCGGCTGCCTCCTGCAGATGCGTAGGGGAATTGAGTTCGAATGAGGAGGACATCGGTCACAAATTAACCTAGTGCAGGGGACTTATTTGCAAGTTGTGCGCACATATCGCTCCACCCGGATCTGGGCCATCAATCTCCCATCCGATGGTCCAACTTCAGTTTTTCTATTTTTTCATCTCAGGGTGAGATTCTATTGTAGTCATTCCCGATGCAATTAGACAGAATACAACCACCCCTTCCTGGGTCCCACCAATATCCAGCGACTAATTGACACAACTTCCATGCAACATTTCACATTTGATTCGACAAATAATTCGTCTCCACCACTTCTTGATCACCTGGGAAACCCCGCATCATCCGAACTTACTCAGAGGGTGCTTGGATCCAAAGAACTTATTTTAGTTTGACTAAAATATTCTCTTTAAGATGCTAAAGTTCCAAGCACCCCTGACTAAAGAGGGGCTAAAACTAGTCTTGAGACTAAAAAACTTTAGTTAGGGGTACCCCTACTAAAATGTGGATTAGTCCTCTCTCTCCTCATTTAACTTCTCTCCTTTAACACAGGCGAGTTCTGGATTGGAGGGTTTGGAGGATAATAAATGCTCATTAACTTGATTTTAGTCTCTTTAGTATTTGGATCCAAGCATGGGTGAGGCTAGCAAGTTTTAGTCCCACTACTTTTAGTCATGAAACTAAAACGTATCTAAGCACCCTCTCACATGTACCAAGTTACAATCGGAGGCAAGCAAGGATTTGCTAAGGATAAGAAAATATGGACAGACGCGAATCACGCGATGCATGATGTTTTAAACATGGTCCAGACACGATCCCTACATCCACACTAAATGGCCACATGCATGCCTCCCCACCATAACTCTTCGGCAGTGGCGTAGCCAGCCCAATACACCAGGGTGGTCCATTAATAGAAATATTAACATAAATTATTTATTTTTCAAAGAAATGTTTATTTTAATACATTATATACAAGCTATGGGGAAATTCCAGGGTGGTCCATGGACCACCCTGGCCACCCCCTAGCTACGCCACTGCTCTTCGGTGTGGTCCTCTTGCTACAAACTATTTAATTTACATAGGTTTCACATCCTTTTATGACAGGCCTCGAGAAAACAGCATGCCAACAAAAGGTATAATTTTGTAATCTTAATTCGTGACTGTAGAAAGGTATAGGATGCAACTCAATTGTATTCATTGCATTTCGTTACAAATATATACAGGAGATGTCTTGCGTGACAAGCCAACTAACCCTACTATATCTCTAGAAGTTAAATCATAGAGAGATCAGTTGGAGATAAGTACAGATATGCCACGTCCCCCCCCCCCCCCCCCCCCCCCCCCGCACGCGCAGTCGAAGCGTTGGCGTCGGCAATGCAAAGACTGGAACGTAACTCTTGAAAAGCAAAGGTTGGCAACCCTTTAGTCATAATGTCGGCGAACTGTTGGGTAGTCAGTACATGAAGAACTCAGAGCTGACCCAATTGAACCTTCTCGCGCACGGAATGAACATCCAGTTTAATGTGTTTGGTGTGCTTGTGTTGCACCGGATTGGCCGCGAGATAGGTAGCCGAAACATTGTCACAAAAAACCATCGTAGCCTTCGGGAGCAAGACCCGAAGTTCGCCAAGAAGATGACGGAGCCAACAAGTCTCGGCGACGACATTGGCCACAACACGGTACTCAGCCTCAGCACTCGAGCGGGAGACGGTGGGCTGCCGCTTAGAGGACCATGAGACAAAGGAGTCACTGAAGAACACACAATAACCAGACATGGAATGTCGTGTATCAGGACAACCAGCCCAATCCGCATCTGTGGAGGCAAGAAGCTCAGTAGAGGCAGAGGCGCGGATGCGAAGACCGTAAGTAGGAGTTCCGCAAATGTAGAGAAGGATGCGCTTAACTAGAGAGCAATGAGCGTCACTAGGGGAGTGCATATGCAAACAGATCTGCTGGACAACAAACTGAATATCTGGCCGAGTGAGCGTGAGATACTGAAGAGCAGGATCGGTGGCAGGCTGGCCGGCAGTACCTGAAACCTTCAGCTTGACCTCAGCAGGTGTGGCGACTGGCTTGCAGTCAGTCATCCCAGCACGATCCAAGAGGTCAAGAGAATATTGTCCCGGATGAAGGAAGAAACTAGAGGCATCGCGACGCACATTAATGCCAAGGAAGAAGTGCAAGGAGCCCTTGTCCTTCAACCAAAACTCAGAGCCAAGACGTGCAATGATGTCACGTCGAAAGTCCTCTAGAGATGTCGTAATGATGATGTCATCAACATATATAAGAAGCATGGCTGTAAGATCACCTCGATGAAGAACGAAGAGTGATGTGTCAGAAGTGGTGCTGTGAATTCCGAGAGCAGTGAGGAACGCGTGATGCGCTGGTACCCGCGAGGGGCCTGTTTGAGACCGTAGAGTGATCTCGATAACAGACAGACGTCATTTGGGCGTTGCGGGTCAACGAAACCAAATGGCTGCTGACAGAGTACACGCTCCGGAAGTTGGCCATACAGGAAGGCATTGTTGATATCGAGCTGATGAACTGGCCAACGGCGAGATGCAGCAAGCTGAAGAACAACCCAGATGGTGGCAGGTTTGATGACGAGGGAGAAAGTCTTCGAGAAGTCCACTCCAGGACGTTGAGAGAATCCACGAACAACCCAACAAGCCTTATACATGTCCAGAGAGCCATCGGGGAGAAGCTTGTGACAAAAAAACCATTTGCCAGAGATAACTTTGGCGCCAGGTGGACGAGGCACGAGGGTCTAGGTCCAGTTGGCGACGAGGGCGTCATACTCAGCACACATAGTAGCAGTCCAATGCAGATCACTCAATGTCGAATGCACCGAGCGTGAGATTAGAGAGATGATGGTGGTGCTGAGGTTAGGTTCGGTTGACGGATTCCATCCTTGGCACGTGTCGTCATGGAGTGGTGAGGCGGCGGAGGAGCCGATCGAGGACCACGCCGACGAGGAGTGATACGTCTCCAACGTATCTATAATTTTTTATTGCTCCATGCTATATTATCTACTATTTTGGACCATATTGGGTTTTATTTTCCACTTTTATATTACTTTTGGGACTAACCTATTAACCGGAGGCCCAGCCCAGAATTGTTGTTTTTTGCCTCTTTCAGTGTTTCGAAGAAACGGAATATCAAACGGAGTCCAAACGGAATGAAACCTTCGGGAACGTGATTTTCTCACCGAATATGATCCAAGAGACTTGGACCCCATGTCAAGAAAGAAGGGAGGCGGCCACGAGGGTGGAGGGCGCGACCCCCCCCTAGGGCGCGCCCCTTGCCTCGTGGGCCCACCTTTGCTCCATCGACGTACTCCTTCCTCCTATATATACCTACGTACCCCCAAACGATCAGATATGGAGCCAAAAACCTAATTCCACCACCGCAACCTTCTGTACCCACGTGATCCCATCTTGGGCCTGTTCCGGAGCTCCGCCGGAAGGGGAATCCACCATGGAGGGCTTCGACATCATCACCATAGCCCCTCCGATGAAGTGTGAGTAGTTTACCTCAGACCTTCGGGTCCATAGTTAGTAGCTAGATGGCTTCTTCTCTCTTTTTGGATCTCAATACAATGTTCTCCCCCTCTCTCGTGGAGATCTATTCGATGTAATCTTCTTTTTGCAGTGTGTTTGTTGAGACCGATGAATTGTGGGTTTATGATCAAGTCTATCTATGAACAATATTTGAATCTTCTCTGAATTCTTTTATGTATGATTGGTTATCTTTGCAAGTCTCTTCGAATTATCAGTTTGGTTTTGCCTACTAGATTGGTTTTTCTTGCAATGGGAGAAGTGCTTAGCTTTGGGTTCAATCTTGTGGTGTCCTTTCCCATTGAAAGTGGGGGCAGCAAGGCATGTATTGTATTGTTGCCATCGAGGATAACAAGATGGGGTTTTTATCACATTGCATGAATTTATCCCTCTACATCATGTCATCTTGCTTAAGGCGTTACTCTGTTTTCTTGAACTTAATACTCTAGATGCATGCTGAATAGCGGTCGATGAGTGGAGTAATAGTAGTAGATGCAGGCAGGAGTCGGTCTACTTGTCTCGGACGTGATGCCTATATACATGATCATACCTAGATATTCTCATAACTATGCTCAATTCTGTCAATTGATCAACAGTAATTCATTCACCCACCGTAGAATACTTAGGGCCAGTTCTTTTGAGGTGCAGCTTATCCATAAGTTGCGATGGGAATAAGCCTCAAAGAAGCTGCCATAGAAATAAGCCCATGAGAATAAGCCATCCAGTTCTTTTTAGCTTCCGTCGTTTGGCTTATTTTCTCATACTTCCAGTGAATAGTCTGTAATACCCGTGGGCACATGAGGAATTTGCATCAATTTCTGAATCATATCATCCAAATCACTAACAGATCTGCAGGTGGCTCAGTAATCACTAACAGACCATGATTACTAGAAAGAGAAAGAAATGGCTCATCCAAATTGAAGCATGTCACAACAGATTGGGAGGATGGGAGGAAGGAGAGGGTGGGAGTGGAGGTTTGAGAAGGAACCGGTGGGGGGATAAGATGGAGGTCGCCCTGGGTCCATAGGTGGAGCTGGATGCGGCTGCCGGAGTGGGGCATGACCGGAGCAACTTGAAAGGCTGGAGGCAGATGGGGAAGGTGTGTTGCCCAGTGAGGCATGAGAGGAAGGTGCAGCGGCGGAGGGTGGCCTACCCGCCGTCCATCTTCGCGGCGCCGAAGGGACGGGCTAGATCGATGGAGACTGGCGGTGCCGCGGCGGCGGCGGCTAGCCTAGGAGGAACCCTAGCTTCTCTGTCGCTGGCTGCGCCTCTCCTGGTGAGACGAGCGAGCGAGAGCACGAGCGAATCGTTTTTCTCGGGGGATCGAGGGAAACTGGCCAGGGGCTTGGCGGTAGCATTTCTTCTATAAAATGTGCAAACAACAATGGCAACAAGATATACCCTTTCATCTTAAGTGGGCTTCTGCGGGAAGGAGCTCCACCCCCGGCTTATTTTCATTGTGAAGGAGGATGCTGTGAAAATAAGTTAAGCCCAAGACCCCCAAACGAGTTCTTTTGGGCTTCTGGCTTATTTTCACAATAAGCTGCCAGAAGCTACAAAAGAACTAGCCCTTATGCTCTTGAGAGAAGCCACTAGTGAAATCTATGGTCCCCGGGTCTATCTTTATCATATTAATCTCCCAACACTTTATTATTGCTTTGCTTTTTTACTTTACCTTTTATTTTACTTTGCATCTCTATACCAAAAATTCCAAAAAATATTATCTATCATCTCTATCAGATCTCACTCTCGTAAGTGACCGTGAAGAGATTGACAACCCCTAATCGCGTTGGTTGCGTGGAGCCATTTGTTTTGTGTAGGTACGAGGGACTGGCGCGTAGCCTCCTACTGGATTGATACCTTGGTTCTCAAAAACTGAGGGAAATACTTACTCTACTCTGCTGCATCACCCTTTCCTCTTCAAGGAAATCCAACGCAGTGCTCAAGAGGTAGTAGGAAGATTTCTGGCGCCGTTGCCGGTGAGGTCTTCGCAAAAGTCAACATACCAAGTGAAGGAAATATGCCCTAGAGGCAATAATAAAGTTATTATTTATTTCCTTATATCATGATAAATGTTTATTATTCATGCTAGAATTGTATTAACCGGAAACATAATACATGTGTGAATACATAGACAAACAGAGTGTCACTAGTATGCCTCTACTTGACTAGCTCGTTAATCGAAGATGGTTATATTTCCTAACCATGAACAAAAGAGTTGTTATTTGATTAATGGGATCACATCATTAGAAGAATGATGTGATTGACATGACCCATTCCATTAGCTTAGCACCCGGATCGTTTAGTATGTTGCTATTGCTTTCTTCATGACTTATACATGTTCCTATGACTATGAGATTATGCAACTCCCGTTTGCCGGAGGAACACTTTGTGTGCTACCAAACGTCACAACGAACTGGGTGATTATAAAGGAGCTCTACAGGTGTCTCCAAAGGTACATGTTGGGTTGGCGTATTTTGAGATTAGGATTTGTCACTCCGATTGTCGGAGAGGTATCTCTGGGCCCTCTCGATAATGCACATCACATAAGCCTTGCAAGCATTGCAACTAATGAGTTAGTTGCAAGATGATGTATTACGAAATGAGTAAAGAGACTTGCCGGTAACGAGATTGAACTAGGTATTGAGATACCGATGATCGAATCTCGGGCAAGTAACATACCGATGACAAAGGGAACAACGTATGCTGTTATGCGGTCTGACCGATATAGATCTTCGTAGAATATGTGGGAGCCAATATGAGCATCCAGGTTCCGCTGTTGGTTATTGACCGGAGACGTGTCTCGGTCATGTCTACATTGTTCTCGAACCCGTAGGGTCCGCACGCTTAAGGTTTTGATGACAGTTATATTATGAGTTTATGCATTTTGATGTACCGAAGTTTGTTCGGAGTCCCGGATGTGATCACGGACATGACGAGGAGTCTCGAAATGGACGAGACATAAAGATTGATATATTGGAAGCCTATATTTGGATATCGGAAGTGTTCCGGGTGAAATCGGGATTTTACCGGAGTACCGGGAGGTTACCGGAACCCCCCGGGAGGTATATGGGCCTTAGTGGGCTTTAGTGGAAGAGAGGAGAGGTGGCCAAGGCTGGGCCACGTGCCCCTCCCCCCTAGTCCGAATAGGACAAGGAGAGGGGGGCGGCGCCCCCCTTCCTTCTCTCTCTCCTCTTTTCCCCTCCCGAATCCTATTCCAACTAGGAAAAGGGGGGAATCCTACTCCCGATGGGAGTAGGACTCCTCCTGGCGCGCCCTCCTCCTGGCCGACCGCACCTTCCCCTGCTCCTTTATATACGGGGGCAGGGGGCACCCGTAGACACACAAGTTGATCCACGTGATCATATTCTTAGCCGTGTGCGGTGCCCCCTTCCACCATAATCCTCGATAATATTGTAGCGGTGCTTAGGCGAAGCCCTGCGACGGTAGTACATCAAGATCGTCACCACACCGTCGTGCTGAAGGAACTCTTCCCCGACACTTTGCTGGATCGGAGTCCGGGGATCGTCATCGAGCTGAACGTGTGCTAGAGCTCGGAGGTGCCGTAGTTTCGGTGCTTGATCGGTCGGGCTGTGAAGACGTACGACTACATCAACCGCGTTGTGCTAACGCTTCCGCTGTCGGTCTATAAGGGTACGTAGATCACATTCTCCCCTCTCGTTGCTATGCATCACCATGATCTTGCGTGTGCGTAGGAAATTTTTTGAAATTACTACGTTCCCCAACAGTGGCATCCGAGCCTAGGTTTTATGTGTTGATGTTATATGCACGAGTAGAACACAAGTGAGTTGTGGGCGATATAAGTCATACTGCTTACCAGCATGTCATACTTTGGTTCGGCGGTATTGTTGGACGAAGCGGCCCAGACTGACATTACGCGTACGCTTACGCGAGACCGGTTCTCCCGACGTGCTTTGCACAAAGGTGGCTAGCGGGTGACAGTTTCTCCAAATTTAGTTGAACCGAGCGTGGCTACGCCCGGTCCTTGCGAAGGTTAAAACAACACCAACTTGACAAACTATCGTTGTGGTTTTGATGCGTAGGTAAGATTGGTTCTTGCTTAAGCCCGTAGCAGCCACGTAAAACTTGCAACAACAAAGTAGAGGACGTCTAACTTGTTTTTGCAGGGCATGTTGTGATGTGATATGGTCAAGACATGATGCTAAATTTTATTGTATGAGATGATCATGTTTTGTAACCAAGTTATCGGCAACTGGCAGGAGCCATATGGTTGTCGCTTTATTGTATGTAATGCAATTGCGCTGTAATGCTTTACTTTATCACTAAGTGGTAGCGATAGTCATGGAAGCATAAGATTGGCGAGACAACAACGATGCTACGATGGTGATCAAGGTGTCGCGCCGGTGACGATGGTGATCACGACGGTGCTTCGAAGATGGAGATCACAAGCACAAGATGATGATGGCCATATCATATCACTTATATTGATTGCATGTGATGTTTATCTTTTATGCATCTTATCTTGCTTTGATTGACGGTAGCATTTTAAGATGATCTCTCACTAATTATGAAGAAGTGTTCTCCCTAAGTATGCACCGTTGCGAAAGTTCTTCGTGCTTAGACACCACGTGATGATCGGGTGTGATAGGCTCTACGTTCAAATACAACGAGTGCAAAACAGTTGCACACGTAGAATACTCAGGTTATACTTGACGAGCCAAGCATATACAGATATGGCCTCGGAACACAAAGACCGAAAGGTCGAGCGTGAATCATATAGTAGATATGATCAACATAGCGATGTTCACCATTGAAAACTACTCCATCTCACGTGATGATCGGACATGGTTTAGTTGATTTGGATCACGTGATCACTTAGAGGATTAGAGGGATGTCTATCTAAGTGGGAGTTCTTAAGTAATATGATTAATTGAACTTTAATTTATCATGAACTTAGTCCTGGTAGTATTAGCATATCTATGTTGTAGATCAATAGCTCGCGTTGTTGTTTTCATATGTTTATTTTGATATGTTCCTAGAGAAAATTGTGTTGAAAGATGTTAGTAGCAATGATGCAGATTGGATCCGTGATCTGAGGTTTATCCTCATTGCTGCACAGAAGAATTATGTCCTTGATGCACCACTAGGTGACGGACCTATTGCAGGAGCAGATGCAGACGTTATGAACGTTTGGCTAGCTCAATATGATGACTACTTGATAGTTTAGTGCACCATGCTTAACGTCTTAGAATCGGGACTTCAAAGATGTTTTGAACATCATGGACCATATGAGATGTTCCAGGAGTTGAAGTTAATATTTCAAGAAAATATCCGAGTTGAGAGTTATGAAGTCTCCAACAAGTTCTATAGCTAAAAGATGGAGGAGAATCGCTCAACTAGTGAGCATGTGCTCAGATTGTCTGGGTACTACAATCGCTTGAATCAAGTGGGAGTTAATCTTCCAGATACGATAGTGATTGACAGAATTCTCTAGTCACCATCACCAAGTTAGTAGAACTTCGTGATGAACTATAATATGCAAGGGATAACGGAAACAACTCCCAAGCTCTTCGTGATGCTGAAATCAACGAAGGTAGAAATCAAGAAAAACATCAAGTGTTGATGGTTGACAAGACCACTAGTTTCAAGAAAAGGGCAAAGGGAAGAAGGGGAACTTCAAGAAGAACGACAAGCAAGTTGCTGCTCAAGTGAAAAAGCCCAAGTCTGATCCTAAGCCTGAGACTAAGTGCTTCTACTGCAAAGGGACTGGTCACTAGAAGCAGAACTACCCCAATTGATTGGCGGATAAAAAGGATGGCAAAGTGAACATAAGTATATTTGATATACATGTTATTGATGTGTACTTTACTAGTGTTTATAGCAACCCCTCAGTATTTGATACTAGTTCAGTTGCTAAGATTAGTAACTCGAAACGGGAGTTGCATAATAAACAGAGACTAGTTAGGGGTGAAGTGACGATGTGTGTTGGAAGTGGTTCCAAGATTGATATGATCATCATCGCACACTCCCTATACTTTCGGGATTAGTGTTGAACCTAAATAAGTGTTATTTGGCATTTGCGTTGAGCATGAATATGATTTGATCATGTTTATTGTAATACGGTTATTCATTTAAGTAAGAGAATAAATTGTTGTTCTGTTTACATGAATAAAACCTTATATGGTTACACACCCAATGAAAATAGTTCATTGGATCTCGATCGTAGTGATACACATATTCATAATATTGAAACCAAAAGATGCGAAGTTAATAATGATAGTGCAACTTATTTGTGGCACTGTCGTTTAGGTCATATCGGTGTAAAGCGCATGAAGAAACTCCATACTGATGGACTTTTGGAACCACTTGATTATGAATCACTTGGTACTTGCGAACCGTGCCTCATGGGCAAGATGACTAAGACGCCGTTCTTCGGTACTATGGAGAGAGTAACAGATTTGTTGGAAATCATACATACTGATGTATGTGGTCCGATGAATATTGAGGCTCGTGGCAGGTATCATTATTTTCTGATCTTCACAGAAGATTTGAGCAGATATGAGTATATCTACTTGATGAAACACAAGTCTGAAATATTTGAAAAGTTCAAAGAATTTCAGAGTGAAGTGGAGAATCATCGTAACAAAAATAAAAGTTTCTACGATATGATCACAGAAGTAAAATATTTGAGTTATGAGTTTGGCCTTCAGTTAAAACAATGTGAAATAGTTTCACTACTCACGCCACCTGGAACACCACAATGTAATGGTGTGTCCGAACGTCATAACCATACTTTATTAGATATGGTGCGATCTATGACGTCTCTTACCGATCTACCAATATCGTTTTGGGGTTATGCATTAAAGACAGTTGCATTCACGTTTAAAAGGGCACCATCTAAGTCACCATCTAAGTCCTTTGAGACGACATAATCTGAACTGTGGTTTGGCAAGAAACCAAAGTTGTCGTTTCTTAAAGTTTGAGGTTGCAATGCTTATGTGAAAATGTTTCAACCTGATAAGATCAAACCCAAATCGGAGAAGTGCGTATTCATAGGATACCCAAAAGAAATTGTTGGGTACACCTTCTATCGCAGATCCGAAGGCAAGATATTCTTGGCTGAGAATGGATCCTTTCTAGAGAAGGAGTTTATCTCGAAAGAAGTGAGTGGGAGGAAAGTAGAACTTGATGAGGTAACTGTACCTGCTCCCGTATTGGAAACTAGTTCATCACAGAAATCTGTTCCTGTGACTACTAGACCGATTAGTGAGGAAGCTAATGATGATGATCATGTAACTTCAGATCAAGTTACTACCGAACCTCGTAGGTAAACCAGAGTAAGATCCGCACCAGAGTGGTACGGTAATCCAGTTCTGGAGGTCATGTTACTTGACCATGACGAGCCTATGAACTATGAGGAAGCGATGATGAGCCCAGATTCCGCGAAATGGCTTGAGGCCATGAAATCTGAGATGAGATCCATGTATGAGAACAAAGTATGGATTGACTTGCCCAATGATCAGCGAGCCATTGAGATTAAATGGATCTTCAAGAGGAAGACGGACGCTGATAGTAGTGTTACTATCTACAAAGCTAGAATTGTCGCAAAAAGGTTTTCGACAAGTTCAAGGTGTTGACTATGATGAGAGTTTCTCACTCGTATCTATGCTTAAGTCTGTCCGAATCATGTTAGCAATTGCCGCATTTTATGAAATCCGGCAAATGGATAAACAAAACTGCATTCCTTAATGGATTTATTAAAGAAGAGTTGTATATGATGCAACAAGAAGGTTTTGTCAATCCTAAACGTGTTAACAAAATATACAAGCTCCAGCGATCCATCTGTGGACTGGTGCAAGCATCTCGGGGTAGGAATATGCGCTTTGATGAGATGATCAAAGTATATAGTTTTATACAGACTTGTGGTGAAGCCTGTATTTACAAGAAAGTGAGTGGGAGCACTACAGCATTTCTGACAAGTATATGTGAATGACATATTATTGATCGGAAATAATGTAGAATTATTCTGCAAAGCATAAAGGAGTGTTTGAAAGAATTTTTTCAAAGAAAGACCTCGGCAAAGCGGCTTACATATTAAGCATCAAGATCTATAGAGATAGATCAAGACGCTTGATAAGTTTTTTCAATGAGTACATACCTTGACAACATTTTGAAGTAGTTCAAAATGGAACAGTCAAAAAGAGTTCTTGGCTGTGTTACAAGGTGTGAAATTGAGTAAGACTCAAAGCCCGACCACGGCAGAAGATAGAAAGAGAATGAAAGTCATTCCCTATGCCTCAGCCATAGGTTCTATAAAGTATGCCATGCTGTGTACCAGATCTACTGTATACCCTACACTGTGTTAAGCAAGGGAGTACAATAGTGATCTCAGAGTAGATTACTGGACAGCGGTCAAAATTATCCTTAGTGGAATAAGGAAATATTTCTCAATTATGGAGGTGACAAAAGGTTCGTCGTAAAAAGTTACGTCGATGCAAGTTTTGACACAGATCTGGATGACTCTAAGTCTCGATCTAGATACATATTGAAAGTGGGAGCAATTAGCTAGAGTAGCTCCGTGCAGAGCATTGTAGACATAGAATTCACAAAATAGTTACGGATCTGTATGTGACAGACCCGTTGACTAATATTATCTCACAAGCAAAACATGATCACACCTTAGTACTCTTTGGGTGTTAATCACATAAACGATGTGAACTAGATTATTGACTCTAGTAAACCCTTTGGGTATAGGTCACATGACGATGTGAACTATGGGTGTTAATCACATGGTGATGTGAACTATTAGTGTTGAATCACATGGTGATGTGAACTAGATTATTGACTCTAGTGCAAGTGGGAGACTGAAGGAAAGATGCCCTAGAGGCAATAATAAAGTTATTATTTATTTCCTTATATCATGATAAATGTTTATTATTCATGCTAGAATTGTATTAACCGGAAACATAATACATGTGTGAATACATAGACAAACAGAGTGTCACTAGTATGCCTCTACTTGACTAGCTCGTTAATCGAAGATGGTTATATTTCCTAACCATGAACAAAAGAGTTGTTATTTGATTAACAGGATCACATCATTAGAAAAATGATGTGATTGACATGACCCATTCCATTAGCTTAGCACCCGATCGTTTAGTATGTTGCTATTGCTTTCTTCATGACTTATACATGTTCCTATGACTATGAGATTATGCAACTCCCGTTTACCGAAGGAACACTTTGTGTGCTACCAAACATCACAACGTAACTGGGTGATTATAAAGGAGCTCTACAGGTGTCTCCAAAGGTGAATGCTGGGTTGGCGTATTTCGAGATTAGGATTTGTCACTCCGATTGTCGGAGAGGTATCTCTGGGCCCTCTCGGTAATGCACATCACATAAGCCTTGCAAGCATTACAACTAATGAGTTACTTGCAAGATGATGTATTACGAAACGAGTAAAGAGACTTGCCGGTAACGAGATTGAACTAGGTATGAGATACCGACGATCGAATCTCGGGCAAGTAACATACCGATGACAAAGGGAACAACGTATGTTGTTATGCGGTCTGACCGATAAAGATCTTCGTAGAATATGTGGGAGCCAATATGAGCATCCAGGTTCTGCTATTGGTTATTGACCGGAGACGTGTCTCGGTCATGTCTACATTGTTCTCGAACCCGTAGGGTCCGCACGCTTAAGGTTTTGATGACAGTTATATTATGAGTTTATGCATTTTGATGTACCGAAGTTTGTTCGGAGTCCTGGATGTGATCATGGACATGACGAGGAGTCTCAAAATGGACGAGACATAAAGATTGATATATTGGAAGCCTATATTTGGATATCGGAAGTGTTCCGGGTGAAATCGGGATTTTACTGGAGTACCGGGAGGTTACCGGAACCCCCCGAGAGGTATATGGGCCTTAGTGGGCTTTAGTGGAAGAGAGGAGAGGTGGCCAGGGCTGGGCCACGCGCCCCTCCCCCCTAGTCCGAATAGGACAAGGAGAGGGGGGCGGCGCCCCCCCTTCCTTCTCTCTCTCCTCTTTTCCCCTCCCGAATTCTATTCCAACTAGGAAAAGGGGGGAATCCTACTCCCGGTGGGAGCAGGACTCCTCCTGGCGTGCCCTCCTCCTGGCCGTCCACACTTTCCCCTGCTCCTTTATATACGGGGGCAGGGGGCACCCCTAGACACACAAGTTGATCCACGTGATCATATTCTTAGCCGTGTGCGGTGCCCCCTTCCACCATAATCCTCAATAATATTGTAGCGGTGCTTAGGCGAAGCCCTGCGACGGTAGTACATCAAGATTGTCACCACACCGTCGTGCTGACGGAACTCTTCCCGACACTTTGCTGGATCGGAGTCCGGGGATCGTCATCGAGCTGAACGTGTGCTAGAACTCGGAGGTGCCGTAGTTTCGGTGCTTGATCGGTCGGGCCGTGAAGACGTACGACTACATCAACCGCGTTGTGCTAACGCTTCAGCTGTCGGTCTACAAGGGTACGTAGATCACACCCTCCCCTCTCGTTGCTATGCATCACCATGATCTTGCGTGTGCGTACGAATTTTTTTGAAATTACTACGTTCCCCAACACCAAGTAGCCATCACAATCCCTTATCTCTCACATTACATTATTTGCCATTTGCCTCTCGTTTTCCTCTCCCCCACTTCACCCTTGCCGTTTTATTCGCCCTCTCTTTTCCGTTTGCCTTTTTCTCGCTTTCTTTTTGTTTGCTCGTGTGTTGGATAGCTTGCTTGTCTCGATGGCTCAAGATAATACCAAATTGTGTGACTTTAGCAATACCAACAATAATGATTTCCTTAGCACTCCGATTGCTCCTCTTACCAACACTGAATCTTGTGAAATCAATACTGCTTTGTTGAATCTTGTTATGAAAGATCAATTTGCCGGCCTTCCTAGTGAAGATGCCGCTACTCATCTGAATAGCTTCGTTGATTTGTGTGATATGCAAAAGAAGAAAGATGTTGATAATGATATTTTTAAATTGAAGCTATTTCCTTTTTCGCTTAGAGATCGTGCTAAATCTTGGTTTTCGTCTTTGCCTAAAAATAGTATTGATTCTTGGAACAAGTGCAAAGATGCTTTTATCTCTAAGTATTTTCCTCCCGCTAAGATCATCTCTCTTAGAAACGATATTATGAATTTTAAGCAACTTGATCATGAACATGTTGCACAAGCTTGGGAGATAATGAAATTAATGATACGTAATTGCCCAACTCATGGTTTGAACTTGTGGATGATTATACAAAAATTCTATGCCGGATTGAATTTTGTTTCTAGAAATCTTTTAGATTCTGCCACGGGAGGCACTTTTATGGAAATCACTTTAGGAGATGCTACTAAAATCCTAGATAATATTATGGTTAATTATTCTCAATGGCACACTGAAAGATCTACTAATAAAAAGTGCATGCGATAGAAGAAATTAATGTTTTGAGTGGAAAGATGGATAAACTTATGAAATTATTTTCTACTAAGAGTGTTTCTTCTGATCCTAATGATATGCCTTTGTCTAATTTGATTGAGAATAATAATGAATCTATGGATGTGAATTTTGTTGGTAGGAATAATTTTGGTAACAACGCGTATAGAGGAAACTTTAATCCTAGGCCTTATCCTAGTAATCCCTCTAATAATTATGGAAATTCCTACAACAACTCTTATGGAAATTTTAATAAGATGCCCTCTGAATTTGAGACTAGTGTTAAAGAGTTTATGAATTCACAAAAGAATTTTAATGCTTTGCTTGAAGAGAAATTACTTAAAGTTGATGAATTGGCTAGGAACGTTGATAGAATTTCTCTTGATGTTGATTCTTTAAAGCTTAGATCTATTCCTCCTAAGCATGATATCAATGAGTCTCTCAAAGCCATGAGAATTTCCATTGATGAGTGCAAGGAAATAACCGCTAGGATGCGTGCTACGAAAGATGCCTTTATTAAAGCGTGCTCTTCCAATTTCCATGAAAATAAAGATGAAGATCTAAAAGTTATTGATGTGTCCCCTATTAAATCTTTGTTTTGCAATATGAATCTTGACAATGATGGGACTGAATATGATCCACCTTTACCTAGAAGGCATTCCAAGAATTCGGAGTATTTAGATCTTGATGATGAAATTGATAAAAGTGGGATTAAAGAAAGCAAAACCCTAGATGTTGCTAAACCCACTATCTTGGACTTCAAGGAATTTAATTATTAAAGTTGCTCTTTAATTGATTGTATTTCCTTGTTGCAATCCGTGCTAAATTCTCCTCATGCTTATAGTCAAAATAAAGCCTTTACCAAACATATTGTTGATGCCTTGATGCAATCTTATGAAGAAAAACTTGAGTTGGAAGTTTCTATCCCTAGAAAACTTTATGATGAGTGGGAACCAACTATTAAAATTAATATTAAGGATCATGAGTTTTATGCTTTATGTGATTTGGGTGCTAGTGTTTCTACTATTCCCAAAACTTTGTGCGATTTGCTAGATTTCCGTGATTTTGATGATTGCTCTCTAAACTTGCATCTTGCGGATTCCACTATTAAGAAACCTATGGGAAGAATTAATGATGTTCTTATTGTTGCAAACAGGAATTATGTGCCCGTAGATTTTATTGTTCTTGACATAGATTGCAATCCTTCTTGTCCTATTATTCTTGGTAGACCTTTCCTTAGAACGATTGGTGCAATTATTGATATGAAGGAAGGGAATATTAGATTCCAATTTCCATTAAAGAAAGGCATGGAACACTTCCCTAGAAAGAAAATAAAATTACCATATGAATCTATCATGAGAGCCACTTATTGGTTGCCTACCAAAGATGGCAATACCTAGATCTATCCTCGCTTTTATGTCTAGCTAGGGGCATTAAACGATAGCGCTTGTTGGGAGGCAACCCAATTTTATTTTTAGTTTTTTTTGCTTTTTCTTCTGTTTAGGAATAAATAATCCATCTACCTTCTGTTTAGATGTGGTTTATGTTTTAATTAGTGTTTGTGCCAAGTTAAACCTATAGGATCTTCTTGGATGATAGTTATTTGATCTTGCTGTAATTTCCAGAAACTTTCTGTTCACGAAAACAATTGTTAAAAATCATCAGAACGTGATAAAATAGTGATTCCAATTGCTGCTGATCAATAAACAAATTTCCCAGGTCGTCCTATTTTGGCTGAAGTTTTGGAGTTCCAGAAGTTTGCGTTAGTTACAGATTACTACAGACTGTTCTGTTTTTGGCAGATTCTATTTTTCGTGTGTTGTTTGCTTATTTTGATGAATCTATGGCTAGTAAAATAGTTTATAAACCATAGAGAAGTTGGAATACAGTAGGTTTAACACCAATATAAATAAATAATGAGTTCATTACAGTACCTTGAAGTGGTCTTTTGTTTTCTTTCGCTAACGGAGCTCACGAGATTTCTGTTGAGTTTTGTGTTGTGAATTTTCAAGTTTTGGGTGAAATATTTTGATGGATTATGGAACAAGGAGTGGAAAGAGCCTAAGCTTGGGGATTCCCATGGCACCCCCAAGATAATCTAAGGACACCAAAAATTCAAAGCTTGGGGATGCCCCGGAAGGCATCCCCTCTTTCTTCTACTTCCATCGGTAACTTTACTTGGAGCTATATTTTTATTCACCACATGATATGTGTTTTTCTTGGAGCGTCTTGTATGATTTGAGTCTTTGTTTTTTAGTTTACCACAATCATCCTTTCTGTACACACCTTTTGAGATAGCCATACATGAATTGGAATTTGATAGAATACTCTATGTGCTTCACTTACATCTTTTGAGCTATATAGTTTTGCTCTAGTGCTTCACTTATATCTTTTAGAGCACGGTGGTGGATTTGTTTTATAGAAACTATTGATCTCTCATGCTTCACTTAGATTATTTTGAGAGTCTTAAATAGCATGGTAATTTGCTTAATAATAATAATATGCTTGGTATTCAAGATTTGTAAAACTTTCTTTGGAGTGCGTTGAATGCTAAGAAAAGTTTGATGCTTGATAATTGTTTTGAGATATGGAGGTGATAATATCAAAGTTGTGCTAGTTGAGTAGTTGTGAATTTGAGAAATGCTTGTGTTGAAGTTTGCAAGTCCCGTAGCATGCACGTATGGTAAACATTATGTAACAAATTTGAAACATGAGGTGTTATTTGATTGTCCTCCTTATGAGTGGCGGTCGGGGACGAGCGATGGTCTTTTCCTACCAATCTATCCCCCTAGGAGCATGCGCGTAGTGCTTTGGTTTTTGATGGCTTGTAGATTTTTGCAATAAGTATATGAGTTCTTTATGACTAATGTTGAGTCCATGGATTATACGCCCTCTCACCCCTCCATCATTGCTAGCATCTTCGGTACCGTGTATTGCCCTTTCTCACATTGAGAGTTGGTGCAAACTTCCCCGGTGCATCCAAACCCCGTGATATGATACGCTCTTTCACACATAAACCTCCTTCTATCTTCCTCAAAACAGCCACCATACCTACCTATTATGGCATTTCCATAGCCATTCCGAGATATATTACCATGCAACTTTCCACCATACCGTTCTTCATGACACATTCATTATTGTCATATTGCTTAGCATGATCATGTAGTTGACATAGTATTTGTGGCAAAGCCACCGTTCATAATTCTTTCATACATGTCACTCTTGATTCATTGCACATCCCAGTACACCGCCTGAGGCATTCATATATATAGAGTCATACTTTGTTCTAGTATCGAGTTGTAATCGTTGAGTTGTAAATAAATAGAAGTGTGATGATCATCATTTAATAGAGCATTGTCCCAAAAAAGGCCAAAGAAAAAAAGGCCCAAAAAAAGAAAATAAAAAGGGGCAATGCTACTATCCTTTTTTTCCACACTTGTGCTTCAAAGTAGCACCATAATCTTCATGATAGAGAGTCTCTTGTTTTATCACTTTCATATACTAGTGGGAATTTTTCATTATAGAACTTGGCTTGTATATTCCAAAAATGGGCCTCCTCAAGTGCCCTAGGTCTTCGTGAGCAAGCAAGTTGGATGCACACCCACTTAGTTTCTTTTGTTGACCTTTCATACATTTATAGCTCTAGTGCATCCGTTGCATGGCAATACCTACTCCTTGCATTAACATCAATTGATGGGCATCTCCATAGCTCATTGATTAGCCTCGTTGATGTGAGATCTTCTCCTTTTTTGTCTTCTCCACATAACCCCCATCATCATATTCTATTCCACCCATAGTGCTATGTCCATGGCTCACGCTCATGTATTGCGTGAAGGTTTATAAGTTTGAGATTACTACAGTATGAAAAAATTGCTTGGATTGTCATCGGGGTTGTGCATGATGAGAGCATTCTTGTGTGACAAAAATGGAGCATGACTAAACTATATGATTTTGTAGGGATGAACTTTCTTTGGCCATGTTATTTTCAGAAGACATAATTTCTTAGTTAGTATGCTTGAAGTATTATTATTTTTATGTCAATATGAACTTTTGTCTTGAATCTTTCGGATCTGAATATTCATAACACAATTAAGAAGAATTACATTGAAATTATGCCAAGTAGCACTCCGCATCAAAAATTCTCTTTTTATCATTTACCTACTCGAGGACGAGCAGGAATTAAGCTTGGGATGCTTGATACGTCTCCAACGTATCTATAATTTTTGATTGCTCCATGCTATATTATCTACTGTTTTCGACCATACTGGGCTTTATTTTCCACTTTTATATTACTTTTGGGACTAACCTATTAACCAGAGGCCCAGCCCAGAATTGCTGTTTTTTGCCTATTTCAGTGTTTCGAAGAAACGGAATATCAACTGGAATGAAACCTTCGGGAACGTGATTTTCTCACCGAATATGATCCAGGAGACTTGGACCCCACGTCAAGAAAGAAGGGAGGCGGCCACGAGGGTGGAGCCCCCCCCCTGCCTAGGCGCGCCCCCTGCCTCGTGGGCCCCCCTTTGGTCCACCGACGTACTCCTTCCTCCTATATATACCTACATACCCCCAAACGATCAGATACGGAGCTAAAAACCTAATTCCACCGCCGCAACCTCCTGTACCCACGAGATCCCATTGGTATCTGAATCCACCACGGAAGGCTTCTACATCATCACCATAGCCCCTTTGATGAAGTGTGAGTAGTTTACCTCAGACCTTCGGGTCCATAGTTAGTAGCTAGATGGCTTCTTCTCTCTTTTGGATCTCAATACAATGTTCTCCCCCTCTCTCATGGAGATCTATTCG
The DNA here is from genome assembly GCF_003073215.2 of Triticum urartu. Taxonomy (NCBI): domain Eukaryota; kingdom Viridiplantae; phylum Streptophyta; class Magnoliopsida; order Poales; family Poaceae; genus Triticum; species Triticum urartu. Next base: position 4,901,886 of record NC_053023.1, read on the forward strand.
ATGTAATCTTCTTTTTGCGGTGTGTTTGTTGAGACCGATGAATTGTGGGTTTACCATCAAGTCTATCTATGAACAATATTTGAATCTTCTCTGAATTCTTTTATGTATGATTGGTTATCTTTGCCAGCCTCTTCGAATTATCAGTTTGGTTTGGCCTACTCGATTGGTTTTTCTTGCAATGGGAGAAGTGCTTAGCTTTGGGTTCAATCTTGTGGTGTCCTTTCCCAGTGACAGTAGGGGCAGCAAGGCACATATTGTATTGTTGCCATCGAGGATAACAAGATGGGGTTTTTATCATATTGCATGAATTTATCCCTCTACATCATGTCATCTTGCTTAAGGCGTTACTCTGTTTTCTTGAACTTAATACTCTAGATGCATGCTGGATAGCGGTCGATGAGTGGAGTAATAGTAGTAGATGCAGGCAGGAGTCGGTCTACTTGTCTCGGACGTGATGCCTATATACATGATCATACATAGATATTCTCATAACTATGCTCAATTCTGTCGATTGCTCAACGGTAATTTGTTCACCCATCGTAGAATACTTATGCTCTTGAGAGAAGCCACTAGTGAAATCTATGGCCCCCGGGGTCTATCTTTATCATATTAATCTCCCAACACTTTATTATTGCTTTGCTTTTTTACTTTACCTTTTATTTTACTTTGCATCTCTATACAAAAAAATACCAAAAAATATTATCTATCATCTCTATCAGATCTCACTCTCGTAAGTGACCGTGAAGGGATTGACAACCCCTAATCGCGTTGGTTGCATGGCTATTTGTTTTGTGTAGGTACGAGGGACTCGCGCGTAGCCTCCTACTGGATTGATACCTTGGTTCTCAAAAACTGAGGGAAATACTTACACTACTCTGCTGCATCACCCTTTCCTCTTCAAGGAAATCCAACGCAGTGCTCAAGAGGTAGCAAGGAGCAACAACAGATGGCTCGGGGGGCGGCGAAGGAACCACGAAGTGGTCGGTCCCCTCCGCCAAATGGGAGGACGAAGACGCGTAAGACCCGGATGAGGCAGCGGGGGATGCGGCCGATCTAGCCGAGGGACCGGCTGCGGCAACCGGGGAGCTAGTCGATGTAGGCAAGGGGTCGATCTGTAACGCCCCAAGACCAGAGCTTCAGTCGCTTTCCAGGGTTTCTGGGTTTCGTCGTGTGATTTGTTTGGTCCGTTGCATTTCATCTTTGCATCATGTGCATTGCATCATCATGTTTTCAAAACATGCACTCGTCTGGGTCTCCCCGTTCTTTCCGTTGTCCGTTCTGAGCCCAGACCCACTTGCACGCGCCTGCGGCATGTCCGAAATAGTATTTTATAAGTGGCCGGAAAATGTTCTCGGATTGGGTTGAAAGTTGGCGTGTGGTCTTATTATAGTGTAGATAGACCGCCTGTCAAGTTTCATCGCATTCGGAGTCCGTTTGACGCCCCAACGTTTAACTATAGCGACAATATAGTCGGTCTATCGTCGGACGTTTCCGGTCTCCGGAAACATATGCCGGGCCCTCCCTCTCTCTTCTCCCCCTCGCAGTCTCGCCACAGCCCACCTAGTCCATCCTCCTTCCCCTCTTCGCTTCCGGAGTTGTCCGATGCGACCGCACGGTCCGAAACCCTCTCTGCACAGTGCATCGAACCCCTCACGTGCGCGTCCGAAATTGTCCCGGACCCGACCCGAGCAGTCGTCACCGTCGTGTCCGGATCATCCCCAAACATCTACAAAACGTCTCCGTTTTTCTCTTTGGGCTACCTAACCTATTTTTCCCGTCCGTCCGATTAAGATCGAAGGGACCAAATGCCCCTATCCAAAAATCCACTTACTACATATAGACCAATCCCCTAAGCAGCAACCCTAGAATCTAGGGACTTTGTCCCGTCGAGCCGCCGCCACCTACCGTATCTTCCTCGGGATCCAGATCCAATCCACCTCCTCGCCTCAATCCAACCGCATCTCACAGCGCCTGCAGCCTCCGACTGTCCAGCCACGCCGCCGGCGGACCCAACAGATGAGCCTCGCCCCTGCTCCTTCATTCCTCTTCTGATCCTCTCTCTCACTGCTCATCTCTTCCCGCTGTCTCTTCCTCTACAGGAACGCCCGCGCCGGCCGCTCACGAAGGCCACGACTAGACCCGCCGCTTCCCGCGCCTGCCGGACACCCCCTGCCGCGCCGTACTCCTTCCCCGATCTCCTCCTCGTCGACCCAGCAGCAGCACTGAGCCACCGGCGAGCAGCAGCGGCTCCTTCCTCCCTGACCGCGGCCATACCGTGACCCTTGCCGGCGAACCCAGCAGCGTTGCCGCCCTCCTTTTCCTGCCTTCCCTCTCCTTTCTCTTTGCTTTGCTCTCCCTCTCTCAACTCCATGTTTCTTCTACCCTAGCGGGATTCAAGCGGTCGTCGGAGCTCGTTCCTGGCCGGATCCGCCGCCCTTCACCCGCGTGCCCTCGCCGGACCTCCTTCCTCTGCCAAGACCCAAGCCGCGCCATGGCCGCCGAACCCCTGCCTCGCCTCGGATCTCACTTGGGACGCCATCCAGTTCCCGAATCCGCATCTCCTCCGTGCCCTGCATCGCCTGAAGCTGACGCGCCTTGCATCGCCGGCTCTTCTGCGTCCTCTGCATCAAGCAGCAGCTCGGGATCGAGCACCTTGCCCGCTTGTGTTGACTTTGCCTGGACCGGCCTCGCCTAGGCCCAGCGCCCACCTCGTCCTTCCACTCAGCCGGCCAGCTGCAGCCCACCGACCGGGCCAAGGCCCATTATGTGAGGCAACCCCCCGGCACCCATGACATGTTTCGGCCTGTAGCTCCAATTCGGCCCGATGCCTGTTTTTCTTCACGAACGAATTTGCTATTTAATCAGAGAACTGCAGTTTTTCAGAAAACCCCTTAATGTTCATGCATATTCTAACTCACAAACCGTACATCAATTTAAAATAAGTTATATATGAAACTTGCTTAGTTTTTCATCTAGTTTAATAATTTGTCATTTTCATCCATGGTTAAAATGATTAAATTGCTGTTTGTGTAGATTTACTCTTATGCCATGCTAAAACGGTTTAATTCATAACTAATTAACCGTAGCTCGGTTTTAATTAATCTTTATATGTAAATGGGGTAGATTTTTGCCTAGTTTAACATGGTGGCATCACTTTGCATGCTTAACAACTCTAAAATTATGTTTAGGGAAGAACAGTACCAAACCTAATATATGCATACGAGGAGTTTCCGGACTTGTTGTTTTGTTGTTCCGGCCTTATTTAAACTTGCCTAGATTAGATAGTTTCATCATGCTTCCAATCTTGCCATTGTTTAACAACATTTAATATTGTTGGGTACATAAACGAGATCGAACTAAATAACTTGAATGTGGTGTTCTGTCAATATGCAACGGAGTTGCATAATGAGCTCCACTTAATTTGTAGTATTGTTTGTGCACTTTGCCATGCCATGCCCTCTTTAAACCGGGCATGCATCATACTTGTTTGCGCATCATGCCATGTCTATGTGGTGGTTGTTTACTAGGTTGTTTGCTCTTTTCCGGTGTTGCTTCTTCGGGTTGGTTCCGATAACGTTGCGTTGTGAGGAACCGTTCGACTACGTCCGTTTGTCTTCTTCATGGACTCGTTCTTCTTCCTTGCGAGATTTCAGGCAAGATGACCATACCCTCGAAATCACTTCTATCTTTGCTTGCTAGTTGCTCGCTCTTTTGCCATGCCTATGCTGCGATACCTACCACTTGCTTATCATGCCTCCCATATTGTTGAGCCAAGCCTCTAACCCACCTTGTCCTGGCAAACCGTTGTTTGGCTATGTTACCGCTTTGCTCAGCCCCTCTTATAGTGTTGTTAGTTGCAGGTGAAGATTGAAGTTTGTTCCTTGTTGGAACATGGAGATGTTGTTCCTTGTTGGAACATGTTTACTTGTTGGGATATCACAATATCTCTTATGTAATTAATGCATCTATATACTTGGTAAAGGGTGGAAGGCTCGGCCTTATGCCTGGTGTTTTGTTCCACTCTTGCCGCCCTAGTTTCCGTCATATCGGTGTTATGTTCCCGGATTTTGCGTTCCTTACGCGGTTGGGTAATAATGGGAACCCCTTGACAGTTCACCTTGAATAAAACTCTTCCAGCAATGCCCAACTTTGGTTTTACCATTCACCACCTAGCCTCTTTTTCCCTTGGGTTCCGCGGACTCAAGGGTCATCTTTATTTAAACCCCCCCCCCCCAGGCCAGTGCTCCTCTGAGTGTTGGTCCAAACTAGAGTCCTGTGCAGCGCCCCCTCGGGGAAACTCGAGGTTTGGTTTTAGTTGTATGGAGCGCTCATCTAAGTGTGCCCTGAGAGCGAGATATGTGCAGCTCCTATCGGGATTTGCCAGCACATTCGGGCGGTGTTGCTGGATTTGTTTTATCATTGTCGAAATGTCTTGTAATCGGGATTCCGAGTTTGATCGGGTCTTCCCGCTAGAAGGAATATCCTTCGTTGACCGTGAGAGTTTGTGATGGGCTAAGTTGGGACACCCCTGCGGGGATTTGAACTTCCGAAAGCCGTGCCCGCGGTTATGGGAAGATGGGAATTTGTTAACGTCCGGTTGTAGAAAACCAGAAGTTGACCTTAATTAAAATGCATCAACCGTGTGTGTAACCGTGATGGTCTCTTTCCGGCGGAGTCCGGGAAGTGAACACGGTGTTGGAGTTATGTTTGACGTAGGTTGTTCTAGGATCACTTCTTGATCATAGTTTCTCGATCGTGCTTTGCCTCCTCTTCTCGCTCTCATTTGCGTATGTTAGCCACCATATATGCTAGTTGCTTGCTGCAGCTCCACCTCATACCTTTACCTTACCCATAAGCTTAAATAGTCTTGATCGCGAGGGTGCGAGATTTCTGAGTCCCCGTGACTCACAGATACTTTCAAACCAGCTTGCAGGTGCCGTTGAACCGGGCAGGTGACGCAACCAAGCTCAGGAGGAGCTCGACAAAGATCTTGTCCTTTGTATTGTTTCGTTCTAGTTGATCAGTAGTGGAGCCCAGTTGGGGTCGATCGGGGGACCTTGTCGCTGTTGGAGTTCTTCTTTTATTTTGGTTCCGTAGTCGGACCTTGATTGTATTTGGATGTTGTAATGCTTTATTCATGCAATTGTGTGAAGTGGCGATTGTAAGCCAACTATGTATCTCTTTCCCTTATGTATTACATGGGTTGTGCGAAGATTACCTCACTTGCGACATTGCTTTCAATGCGGTTATGCCTCTAAGTTGTGCTTCGACACGTGGGAGATATAGCCGCATCGAGGGCGTTACACGATCGATAGGTCGGTCAAGGCAGCCGAGGGGCCAGCCGAGACGACGTAGCCGATCGAGGACGATGGAGTCTGCGTGGTGGATGCTAGGAGTGGGTAAGATGCACTGCCCAGAGCGGCGGGCGCAGGTGGCGGAATAGGCACCGAAGGCGCAACGGGCGGCCATGGTGGATGAAGCGCTCGGGCTCCACGAGGCCGCCAAGAGGGAGCACCCAGAGTGGAGGGTGCAGCCGACAAGGATGTATGTACCTGCTGAAAAGGAAAAACAACCTCATCAAAGTAAACTTTCCGCAAGATGAACACACGATGGACACCGGGTCATAGCAGCGAAAACGTTTGGTGTTGGGTTGATATCCAAGAAAGACGCAGACTATGGAGCGAGGTGCAAGTTTATGAGGAGCAGTGGCGGTGATGTTGGGATGACACAAACAACAAAAGACATGAAGATCGTCATAAGATGGGGGAGACCTGAAGAGAAGATGATGAGGGCTGTAATTCTAGCGGGGTTTGCAAGGACGGATGTTGAGAAGAAAGGTGGCGGTGGCAAGAGCATCCAGCCAAAACCGGGTAGGTATATGGGCATGAAACAGCAAAGCCCACACACTCTCATTGAGAGAACGAAGAATACGTTCGGCGCAACTGTTTAGTTGGGAGGTGTATGGACAGGTGAGGCGGAAGATGCCGCTGTGCGAAGCAAGAAGGTTGCGAATGGCGAGATTATCGAATTCTTTCCCGTTTTCTGTTTGAAGATGAGCAATGGTGCGGTGGAAGTGGGTGGCGAGATAGGCATAGGAGTGGAGGGTAGGTGCTACATCAGACTTACGACGCAATGGAAAATTCCATGTGAAGTGCGAAAAATCGTCTAAAATCACAAGATAATATGAAAGATCTGAATTGCTGGGCACTGGTGAGGTCCAAACATCACAGTGAGTGGCATCAAAGGGAAAAGAAGAAATTGATGATGAGTTTGAAAATCTTAAACGAACATGTTTTCCTATGCGACAAGCTTGACAAGTATGAGCCTCTGATTTATTACATGAGTAAGGAAAAGTTTGCAAAATCTTGTGAAGGGTATCGGCGCCAGGATGACCGAGACGTGCATGCCAAAGAGAGACATTGGCGTGGAGAGCAACCGGCCCGCTACTCCCCATCGTCTGACATGGGTAGATGTCGTCGTCAGGAGAGTCACATCAGTGCAGAACCTTCCGGGAGTGGGCATCCTTGAGAAAAAAACGAATTTGTCAAATTCAGCGGTAACGGGATGTTCACGGGTAAGATAACAAATGGAACATTGGTTTTTTATCAAGGATGGAGAAATAAGAACATTGCTAAGACACAAATGGCGAAGAGGGGAGGGGAAGGGATGATGCGCCGTGGCAGGTGATGGGAAGAGTGGTACCATCACTGACGACGATGCGGGAGAGAGAGGAGTAAGGAAAAGCATGAGAGAGGATACCGGGGTTGGAGGCCATGTGAGAGCTAGCGCCCGTGTCCATGTACCAGTCGCCACCACCGTTGTAGTTGCTCGGGGAAGGGCCGGCATGAAGTGCGGCAAGTAGCACCGGGTCGTATGCCGGGGAGCTGCCATAAGGCGCGGGAGGGGCGCCATATGCCAGAGAGGCACCATAGGGAGCGAGAGCACCATAGGGCAGGGGACCACCATATCCCGCGAGGGCCACCGGGAGCGGGAGCAGGTGCCATCAGAAGAGCCTGATGAGGTTTTGGTCGTGAACCGAGGATCCCCGGAGTAGGAGCTTGTGGGATCGGCATGGAATAGGCATGGACCACGCCGGTCCATGGATTGTAGCCGGACAACCAGGGAGGAGTAGTCACGGCAGTCGTGGAGTCGGAGCAGCAAGAGGGTGAGGCATGTTGTTGCGTCCTTGACTGGTGCGACCCTCCCCCCATCCGATTCTGCTTCTGCTTGCGACCGCGATCGGAAGCGGGAGGCTGGGTCAGAGCGGGCACATGGGAATTGGGTGGAGCCGCGCCAGGGCCGCCGACCTGACCAGAGTGAAGAGCCGTGTGCGTCGCCTATCGTGCAGAGTGGCGGAGGCGCTTCTTTTCCATCCGAAGGTAGGTAACGGCCTTAGCATATGTTGGCGTGTGGAGCAAGAGTTTGGCGGCGGACTGTCCGAGATGGAATGGAGACCCCGAAGAAGGTTGGTGAGGAGGACAAAGTCGTCGATCGCCATGCCAACATCGCAGAGTTCGTCAACGAGCACCTTAAGCTTCGTGCAATACTCATCGACAGAGAGGTCATTTTGTTGTAGCTTGAAGAACTCCCCTTGAAGGAAGACGCGGCGTTGGAGCTGATTGTCGAGGAAGAGGTTGCACAGCCATGTCCAGATGGCGTGCGCGGAGGGGTCGCGGTCGTTCACCATGTCGAAGAGACCCCTCAAGATAGTGAGGAACAACCACTTGACAATGGTTGCATCGATGGCGAGCCACTCATCGTCGTCCTTCATGGCTTGGAGGTCGGTGCTCCCATCGATATGGTCGATGATAACCCACAAGTACAGGGGATCGCAACAGTTTTTGAGGGTCGAGTATTCAACCCAAATTTATTGATTCGACACAAGGGGAGCAAAAGAATATTCTTGAGCATTAGCAGCTGAGTTGTCAATTCAACCACACCTGAAAGACTTAGTATCTGCAGCAAAGTATTCAGTAGCAAAGTAGTATGGAAGTAACAGTAACGATGGAAAAAGTGACAGTAGCAGTTTTGTAGTGATTGTAAGAGTAGCAACGGAAAAGTAACTCAGCAAAGATCAATATGTGGAAAGCTCGTAGGCAATGGATCAGTGATGGATAATTATGTTGGATGGCATTCGTCATGCAACAGTTATAACATAGGGTGACACAGAACTAGCTCCAATTCATCAATGTAATGTAGGCATGTATTCCATATATAGTCATACGTGCTTATGGAAAAGAACTTGCATGACATCTTTTGTCCTACCCTCCCGTGGCAGCGGGGTCCTAATGGAAACTAAGGGATATTAAGGCCTCCTTTTAATAGAGAACCGGACCAAAGCATTAGCACTTAGTGAATACATTAACTCGTCAAACTACGGTAATTGATATGTCTCCAACGTATCTCTAATTTTTTATGATCGCATGCTATTATATTATCTGTTTTGGATGTTTTATATGCATTAATATGCTATTTATATTATTTTTTGAACTAACCTATTAATCTAGAGCCAAGTGCCAGTTTCTGTTTTTTTCCTTGTTTTTGAGTTTTGCATATATGGGATATTAAACAGAGTCCAAACGGAATAAAACCTTCGAAAGGAATTTTTTTGGAAGGATATAAGTCGATCAAGCTTGGAGTGCACGTCAGGGGAGGTGCCAGGGAGCCACAAGCCTGCTAGGCGCGCCCCCCCTCTTGTTGCTTCCTGGCAGGTCTCCTAACCCTATTATTTGGCCTATAAATACCCAAATATTCCCCCAACATCAGAACAAGCCACGCAAATACTTTTCCGCCGCCGAAAGCCTCTGTTCCCAAGAGATCCAATCTTGGGGCCTTCTTCGGTAATCTGCCGAATGGGGAATCGATCACGGAGGGCATCTACATCAACTCCATTGCCCCTCCGATGATGCGTGAGTAGTCCACCACAGACCTACGGGTCCATAGCTAGTAGCTAGATGGCTTCTTCTCTCTCTTTGATCTTCAATACCATGTTCTTCATGATCTTCATGGAGATCTATCTGATGTAATCCTCTTTTGTGGTGTGTTTGTCAAGATCCGATGAATTGTAGGTTTTTGTTCAGATTATCCATGAATCTTATTTGAATCTCCTCTGAATTCTTATTTGCATGATTTCATATCCTTGCAAGTCTCTTCGAGTTATTGGTTTGGTTTGGCCAACTAGATTGGTAATTCTTGCAATGGGAGAAGTGATTGGTTTTGGGTTCAATCTTGCGGTGTCCTCACCCGGTGACATAGTAGGGGTAGCGAGGCACATATTGTATTGTTGCCATCAAGGGTAACAAGATGGGGTTTTCATCATATTGCTTGAGTGTTGGGGAATGTAGTAATTTCAAAATTTTCCTACGCACACGCAGGATCATGGTGATGCATAGCAACGAGAGGGGAGAGTGTGTCCACGTACCCTCGTAGACCGAAAGCGGAAGCGTTATGACAAAGCAGTTGACGTAGTCGTACGTCTTCACGATCCGACCCATCCAAGTACCGAACGCATGGCACCTCCGAGTTCAGCACACGCTCAGCTCGATGACATCCCACGAACTCCGATCCAGCAGAGCTTCGAGGGAGAGTTCCGTCAGCACGATGGCGTGATGACGATGATGATGATGCTACCAACGCGGGGCTTCGCCTAAGCACTGCTACGATATGATCGAGGTGGATTATGGTGGAGGGGGGCACCGCACACGGCTAAGAGATCAAGAGATCAATTGTTTTGTCTAGAGGTGCCCCCCTGCCCCGTATATAATGGAGGAAGGGAGAGGCCGGCCCTAGAGGGGGCGCGCCAAGTGTGGGGAGTCCTACTAGGACTCCCAAGTCCTAGTAGAATTCCCCTTTCCTTTCCGGAGTAGGAGAGAAGGAAAGAAGGGGAGAGGGAGAAGGAAAAGGGGGTTGTACCCCTTGTCCAATTCGGACCAGAGGGGGGCGTGCCTCCTTCCTTTTGGCCTCTCTCCTCTATTCCTGTATGGCCCAATAAGGCCCAATACTTCTCCCGGTGAATTGCCGTAACTCCACGGTACTATGAAACTACCCGAATCACTCGGAACCTTTCCGATGTCCGAATATAGTCGTCCAATATATCGATCTTTATGTCTCGACCATTTCGAGACTCCTCGTCATGTCCCCGATCTCATACGGGACTCCGAACTACCTTCGGTACATCAAAACACATAAACTTATACTACAAATCATCACAAAACTTTAAGCATGCAGACCCTACCGGTTCGAGAACTATGTAGACATGACCGAGACACGTCTCCGGTCAATAACCAATAGCGGAACCTGGATCCTCATATTGGCTCCTACATATTCTACGAATATCTTTATCGGTCAAACCGCATAACAACATACGTTGTTCCCTTTGTCATCGGTATGTTACTTGCCCGAGATTTGATTGTCGGTATCTCAATACCTAGTTCAATCTCATTACCGGCAAGTATCTTTACTCATTCCGTAATACATCATCTCGCAACTAACTCATTAGTCACAATTCTTGCAAGGCTTATAGTGACGTGCATTACCGAGAGGGCCCAAAGATACCTCTCCGACAATCGGAGTGACAAATCCTAATCTCGAAATACGCCAATCCAACAAGTACCTTCGGAGACACTTGTAGAGCACCTTTATAATCACCCAGTTACGTTGTGACGTTTGGTAGCACACAAAGTGTTCCTCCGGTAAACGGGAGTTGCATAATCTCATAGTCATAGGAACATGTATAAGTCATGAAGAAAGCAATAGCAACATACTAAACGATCAAGTGCTAAGCTAAGGGAATGGTTCAAGTCAATCACATCATTCTCCTGATGATGTGACCCCGTTAATCAAATGACAACTCATGTCTATGGCTAGGAAACATAACCATCTTTGATCAACGAGCTAGTCAAGTAGAGGCATACTAGTGACACTCTGTTTGTCTATGTACTCACACATGTATTATGTTTCCGGTTAATACAATTCTAGCATGAATAATAAACATTTATCATGAAATAAGGAAATAAATAATAACTTTATTATTGCCTCTAGGGCATATTTCCTTCAGTCTCCCACTTGCACTAGAGTCAATAATCTAGTTCAGATCGCCATGTGATTTAACACCAATAGTTCACATCACCATGTGATTAACACCCATAGTTCACATCGTCATGTGACCAACACCCAAAGGGTTTACTAGAGTCAATAATCTAGTTCACATTGCTATGTGATTAACACCCAAAGAGTACTAAGGTGTGGTCATGTTTTGCTTGTGAGAGAAGTTTAGTCAACAGGTCTGCCACATTCAGATCCGTATGTATTTTGAAAATTTCTATGTCAACAATGCTCTCCACGGAGCTACTCTAGCTAATTGCTCCCACTTTCAATATGTATCCAGATTGAGACTTAGAGTCATCTAGATTAGTGTCAAAACTTGCATCGACGTAACCCTTTACGACGAACCTTTCCGTCACCTCCATAATCAAGAAACGTATCCTTATTCCACTAAGGATAATTCTGACTGTTGTCCAGTGATCTACTCCTAGATCACTATTGTACTCCCTTGCCAAAATCATTGTAGGGTATACAATAGATCTGGTACACAGCATGGCATACTTTATAGAACCTATGGTTGAGGCATAGGGAATGACTTTCATTCTCTTTCTATCTTTTGCCGTGGTCGGGCTTTGAGTCTTACTCAATTTCACACCGTGTAACACACCAAGAACTCTTTCTTTGACTGTTCCATTTTGAACTACTTCAAAATCTTGTCAAGGTATGTACTCATTGAAAAAACTTTATCAAGCGTCTTGATCTATCTCTATAGATCTTGATGCTCACTATGTAAGCAGCTTCACCGAGGTCTTTCTTTGAAAAACTCCTTTCAAACACTCCTTTATGCTTTGCAGAATAATTCTACATTATTTCCGATCAACAATATGTCATTCACATATACTTATCAGAAATGGTGTAGTGCTCCCACTCACTTTCTTGTAAATACAGGCTTCACCTCAAGTCTGTATAAAACTATATGCTTTGATCAATTTATCAAAGCGTATATTCCAACTCCGAGATGCTTGCCCTTGTCCATAGATGGATTGCTGGAGCTTGCATATTTTGTTAGCACCTTTAGGATTGACAAAACCTTCTTGTTGCATCATATACAACTCTTCTTTAATAAATCCATTAAGGAATGCAGTTTTGTTTATCCATTTGCCAGATTTCATAAAATGCAGGAATTGCTAACATGATTCGGACAGACTTAAGCATAGATACGAATGAGAAACTCTCATCGTAGTCAACACCTTGAACTTGTCGAAAACCTTTTTGCGAAAATTCTAGCTTTGTAGATAGTAACACTACTATTAGCGTCTGTCTTCTTCTTGAGGATCCATTTAATCTCAATGGCTCACCAATCATTGGGCAAGTCAATCAAAGTCCATACTTTATTCTCATACATGGATCCCATCTCAGATTTCATGCCCTCAAGCCATTTTGCGGAATCTGGGCTCATCATCGCTTCCTCGTAGTTCGTAGGTTCGTCATGGTCAAGTAACATGACCTCCAGAACAGGATTACCGTACCACTCTGGTGCAGATCTTACTCTGGTTGACCTACGAGGTTCGGTATTAACTTGATCTGAAGTTTCATGATCATTATCATTAGCTTCCTCACTAATTGGTGTAGGTATCACAGGAACCGGTTTCTGTGATGAACTACTTTCCAATAAGGGAGCAGGTACATTTACCTCATCAAGTTCTACTTTCCTCCCACTCATTTCTTTCGAGAGAAACTCCTTCTCTAGAAAGGATTCATTCTTAGCAACGATTTTGCCTTCGGATCTGCGATAGAAGATATACCCAATAGTCTCCTTTGGGTATCCTATGAAGACGCATTTCTACGATTTGGATTCAAGCTTATCATGTTGAAACTTTTTCACATAAGCATCACAACCCCAAACTTTAAGAAACGACAACTTTGGTTTCTTGCCAAACCACAGTTCATAAGGTGTCATCTCAACGGATTTAGATGGTGCCCTTTTTAACGTGAATGCAGCTGTCTCTAATGCATAACCCCAAAATGATAGTGGTAGATTGGTAAGAAACATCATAGATCATACCATATCTAATAAAGTGCGGTTATGACATCCGGACACACGATTACGCTGTGGTGTTCCAGGTGGTGTGAGTTGCGAAACTATTCCGCATTGTTTCAAATGAAGACCAAACTCGTAACTCAAATATTCTCCTCCACGATCAGACCGTAGAAACTTTATTTTCTTGTTACGATGATTTCCCACTTCACTCTGAAATTATATGAACTTTTCAAATGTTTCAGACTTTATGTTTCATCAAGTAGATATACCCATATCTGCTTAAATCATCTGTGAAGGTCAGAAAATAACAATACCTTCCGCGAGCCTCAATATTCATCGGACCACATACATCAGTATGTATGATTTCCAACAAATCTGTTGCTCGCTCCATTGTTCCGGAGAATGGCGTTTTAGTCATCTTGCCCAAGAGGCATGCTTCGCAAGCATCAAGTGATTCGTAATAAGTGATTCCAAAAGCCCATCAGCATGGAGTTTCTTCATGCACTTTACACCAATATGACCTAAACGGCAATGCCACAAATAAGTTGCACTATCATTATTAAATTTGCATCTTTTGGCTTCAATATTATGAATATGTGTATCACTACAATCGAGATCCAACGAACCATTTTCATTGGGTGTGTAACCATATAAGGTTTTATTCATGTAAACAGAACAACAATTATTCTCTAACTTAAATGAATAACAGTATTGCAATAAACATGATCAAATCATATTCATGCTCAACGCAAACACCAAATAACACTTATTTAGGTTCAACACTAATCTCGAAAGTATAGGGAGTGTGCGATGATGATCATATCAATCTTGGAACCACTTCCAATACATATCATCACTTCATCCTTAACTAGTTTCTGTTCATTATGCAACTCCCATTTCGAGTTACTACTCTTTAGCAACTGAACTAGTATCAAGTACCGAGGGGTTGCTATAAACACTAGTAAAGTACACATCAATAACATGTATATCAAATATACTTTTGTTCACTTTGCCATCCTTCTTATCCGCCAATTATTTGGGGTAGTTCCGCTTCCAGTGACCAGTCCTTTTTGCAGTAGAAGCACTCAGTATCAGGCTTAGGTCCAAACTTGGGCTTCTTCACTTGAGCAACAACTTGCTTGCCGTTCTTCTTGAAGTTCCCCTTCTTTCCCTTTGCCCTTTTCTTGAAACTAGTGATCTTGTTAACCATCAACACTTGATGCTCTTTTCTTGATTTCTACCTTCGCCGATCTCAGCATCGCGAAGAGTTCGGGAATTACTTTTGTCATCCCTTGCATATTATAGTTCATCACGAAGTTCTATTAACTTGGTGATAGTGACTAGAGAACTTTGTCAATTACTATTTTATCTAGAAGATTAACTCCCACTTGATTCAAGTAATTGTAGTACTCAGACAATCTGAGCACATGCTCACTGGTTGAGCTATTCTCCTCCATCTTATTGGCAAAGTACTGTCAGAGGTCTCATACCTCTCGACATGGGCACGAGTATGAAATACCAATTTCAACTCTTGGAACATCTTATATGCTCCGTGGTGTTCAAAACATTTTTGAAGTCCCAGTTCTAAGCCGTAAAGCATGGTGCACTAAACTATCAAGTAGTCATCATACCGAGCTTTTGTCAAAACCTTCATAACGTCCGCATTTGCTCCTGCAATAGTTCTATCACCTAGTGGTGCATCAAGGACATAATACTTCTATGCAGTAATGAGGTTAATCCTCAGATCACGGACCAAGTCCGCATCGTTGCTACTAACATCTTTCAACTTAGTTTTCTCTAGGAACTGATACGTCTCCAACGTATCTATAATTTTTGATTGCTCCATGCTATATTATCTACTGTTTTGGACTATATTGGGCTTTATTTTCCACTTTTATATTAATTTTGGGACTAACCTATTAACCGGAGGCCTAGCCCAGAATTGCTGTTTTTTGCCTATTTCAGTGTTTCGAAGAAAAGGAACATCAAACGGAGTCCAAAAGACCTGAAACTCCAGGAACCTGTTTTTGGACCAGAAGAAGCCCATGGAGTACTGGAAGCTCACCAGGGGAGTCCCGGGCTGCCCACGAGGGTGGGGGTGCGCCCACCCCCCTGGGGCGCGCCCCCCTACCTCGTGGCCAACCCGGAAGTCCACTGACGTCCTCCCTGTACCCATATATACTCTCGTACCCTAAAACTTCCAGAACGAAGATTAGATCGGAAGTTCCGCCGCCGCAAGCCTCTATAGCCACGAGAAGTCAATCTAGGCCCTCTCTGGCACCTTGCTGGAGGGGGCCATCATCACCGGTGTCCATGGAGGAGTATCCCGGAGGGGTCTTCATCACCATGAAGGCCAAGGACCAGAAGGTGGAGGCCATGGAGGAGGAAGCGCAAGGGGGAGAACCTCTCCTCCTCTCTTCCGGTGGCGCCGGAGTGCCATCGGGAGGGGAATCATCGCCACGGTGATCGTCTTCATCAACATCACCATCATCATCACCATCCTCATCTCTTTTACGCGGTCCACTCTCCCGCACACCGCTGTAATCCCCTACTTGAACATGGTGCTTTATGCCACATATTATGATCCAATGATGTGTTGCCATCCTATGATGTTTTGAGTAGATATCTTTTGTCTTTGGGTTGATTGATGATCTAGATTGGTATGAGTTGTATGTTTTACTTTGATGCTATCCTATGGTGCTCTCCGTGTCTCGCAAGCATGAGGGATTCCCGCTGTAGGGTGTTGCAATACGTTCATGATTCGCTTATAGTGGGTTGCTAGAGTGAGAGAAGCTTAAACCCGAGTAAGAGGGATTGTTGCGTATGGGAATAAAGAGGACTTGATGCTTTAATGCTATGGTTGGGTTTTACCTTAATGATCTTTAGTAGTTGCGGATGCTTGCTAGATTTCCTATCATAAGTGCATATGATCCAAGTAGAGAAAGTATGTTAGCTTATGCCTCTCCCTCGTATGAAACTGCAATAGTGATTACCGGTCTTGTTAACAATTGCCTAGGACAATTCCGCACACCGATCCACCATTATTCCACACTCGCTATTTATAATACTAAGTAATATATTCTAACTTTATGATAACAGCACCTACTTTTATGTTTTAGCTCTCCGTTACCACGCAAAGTTATCCTCTTCATACCCACAACATAGTTTCATTTCTAGTTGCTAGTTGGAAGCAAACGTTCGGTGCACGTAGAGTCGTATCAGTGGCAGATAGAGCTTGCGAGAATATTGATCTTACCTTTAGCTCCTTGTGGGTTCGACACTCCATACTTATCAATTCCATCTTTGGAAAGTGCTACGATGATTCCTTGCACTTGGGGATTATCAGGAACATATCAAAATAAAACAGGGGAGCTAAACGTGAGCTATTGATCTACAACATAGATATGCTAATACTACCAGGACTAAGTTCATGATAAATTTAAGTTCAATTAATCATATTACTTAAGAACTCCCACTTAGATAGACATCCCTCTAATCATCTAAGTGATCACGTGATCCAAATCAACTAAACCATAACCGATCATCACGTGAAATGGAGTAGTTTTCAATGGTGAACATCACTATGTTGATCATATCTACTATATGATTCACGCTCGACCTTTCGGTCTTAGTGTTCCGTGGCCATATCTGCATATGCTAGGCTCGTCAAGTTTAACTTGAGTATTCTGCGTGTGCAAAACTGGCTTGCACCCGTTGTAGATGGACGTAGAGCTTATCACACCCGACCATCACGTGGTGTCTGGGCACGACGAACTTTGGCAACGGTGCATACTTAGGGAGAACACTTTTATCTTGAAATTTAGTGAGAGATCATCTTATAATGCTACCGTCAATCAAAGCAAAATAAGATGCATAAAAGATAAACATCACATGCAATCAATATAAGTGATATGATATGGCCATCATCATCTTGTGCTTGTGATCTCCATCTCCGAAGCACCGTCATGATCACCATCGTCACCGGCGCGACACCTTGATCTCCATCATAGCATCGTTGTCCTCTCGCCAACTATTGCTTCTACGACTATCGCTACCGCTTAGTGATAAAGTAAAGCAATTACAGGGCGATTGCATTGCATATAATAAAGCGACAACCATATGGCTCCTGCCAGTTGCCGATAACTCGGTTACAAAACATGATCATCTCATACAATAAAATTTAGCATTATGTCTTGACCATATCACATCACAACATGCCCTGCAAAAACAAGTTAGACGTCCTCTACTTTGTTGTTGCAAGTTTTACGTGGCTGCTACGGGCTGAGCAAGAACCGTTCTTACGTACGCATCAAAACCACAACGATAGTTCGTCAAGTTAGTGTTGTTTTAACCTTCACAAGGACCGGGCGTAGCCACACTCGGTTCAACTAAAGTTGGAGAAACTGACACCCGCCATCCACCTGTGTGCAAAGCACGTCGGTAGAACCAGTCTCGCGTAAGCGTATGCGTAATGTCGGTCCGGGCCGCTTCATCCAACAATACTGCCGAACCAAAGTGTGACATGCTGGTAAGCAGGATGACTTGTATCGCCCACAACTCACTTGTGTTCTACTCGTGCATATAACATCTACGCATAAAACCAGGCTCGGATACCACTGTTGGGGTACGTAGTAATTTCAAAATTTTCCTACGCACACGCAGGATCATGGTGATGCATAGCAACGAGAGGGGAGAGTGTGTCCACGTACCCTCGTAGACCGAAAGCGGAAGCGTTATGACAAAGCAATTGACGTAGTCGTACGTCTTCATGATCCGACCCATCCAAGTACCGAACGCACGGCACCTCTGAGTTCAGCACACGTTCAGCTCGATGACATCCCACGAACTCCGATCCAGCAGAGCTTTGAGGGAGAGTTCCGTCAGCATGATGGCGTGATGACAGTGATGATGATGCTACCGACGCAGGGCTTCGCCTAAGCACTGCTACGATATGATCGAAGTGGATTATGGTGGAGGGGGCACCGCACACGGCTAAGAGATCAAGAGATCAATTATTGTGTCTAGAGGTGCCCCCTGCCCCCTTATAGAAAGGAGGGAGGGAGAGGCCGGCCCTAGAGGGGGCGCGCCAAGTGTGGGGAGTCCTACTAGGACTCCCAAGTCCTAGTAGGATTCCCCTTTCCTTTCCAGAGTAGGAGAGAAGGAAAGAGGGGGAGAGGGAGAAGGAAAAGGGGGTTGTACCCCTTGTCCAATTCGTACCAGAGGGGGGCGCGCCTCCTTCCTTTTGGCCTCTCTCCTCTATTCCCGTATGGCCCAATAAGGCCCAATACTTCTCCCGGTGAATTCCCGTAACTCCCCAGTACTCCGAAACTACCTAAATCACTCGGAACCTTTCCGATGTCCGAATATAGTCGTCCAATATATCAACCTTTACGACTCGGCCATTTCGAGACTCCTCGTCATGTCCCTGATCTCATCCGGGACTCCGAACTACCTTCGATACATCAAAACACATAAACTCATAATACAAATCGTCACAGAACTTTAAGCATGCGGACCCTATGGGTTCAAGAACTATGTAGACATGACCGAGACACCTCTCCAGTCAATAACCAATAGCGGAACCTGGATGCTCATATTGGCTCCTACATATTCTACGAAGATCTTTATCGATCAAACCGCATAACAACATACGTTGTTTCCTTTGTCATTGGTATGTTACTTGCCCGAGATTTGATTGTCGGTATCTCAATAACTAGTTCAATCTCATTACCGGCAAGTCTATTTACTCGTTCCGTAATACATCATCTCGCAACTAACTCATTAGTCACAATGCTTGCAAGGCTTATAGTGATGTGCATTACCGAGAGGGCCCAGAGATACCTCTCCGACAATCGGAGTGACAAATCCTAATCTCGAAATACGCCAACCCAACAAGTACCTTCAGAGACACCTGTAGAGCACCTTTATAATCACCCAGTTACGTTGTGACATTTGGTAGCACACAAAGTCTTCCTCCGGTAAACGGGAGTTGCATAATCTCATAGTCATAGGAACATGTATAAGTCATGAAGAAAGCAATAGCAACATACTAAACGATCAAGTGCTAAGCTAACGGAATGGGTCAAGTCAATCACATCATTCTCCTAATGATGTGACCTCGTTAATCAAACGACAACTCATGTCTATGGCTAGGAAACATAACCATCTTTGATCAACGAGCTAGTCAAGTAGAGGCATACTAGTGACACTCTGTTTGTCTATGTACTCACACATGTATTATGTTTCCGGTTAATACAATTCTAGCATGAATAATAAACATTTATCATGAAATAAGGAAATAAATAATAACTTTATTATTGCCTCTAGGTCATATTTCCTTCATTGAGTTTATCCCTCTACATCATGTCATCTTTCTTAATGTATTACTCTGTCCTTCATGAACTTAATACTCTAGATGCAGGCAGGAGTAGGTCGATGTGTGGAGTAATAGTAGTAGATGCAGAATCATTTCGGTCTACTTGACACGGACGTGATGCCTATATGCATGATCATTCCTTTGAATAACTACATGATTATTCGCTTTTCTATCAATTGCTTGACAGTAATTTGTTTACCCACCATGATATTTGCCTTCAAGAGAGAAGCCTCTAGTGAAATCTATGGCCCCCGGGTCTACTTTCCATCATATACTTTCAGATCTATAAACCAAAAATACCTTGCTGCAATTTATTTATCTTTTACTTTGCGCACTCGTTTACATCTATCGCTTTCAGATCTAATCCTTGCAAATAACCATGAAGGAATTGATAACCCCTTTATAGCGTTGGGTGCGAGAGTTTGATTATTTGTGTAGGTGCATCCATTGGTGACTTGCTTGTTCCTCCTACTGGATTGATACCTTGGTTCTCAAGAACTGAGGGAAATACTTATCTACTTCGCTGCATCACCCTTTCCTCTTCAAGGGAGAACCAACGCAAGCTCAAGAGGTAGCAAGAAGGATTTCTGGCGCCGTTGCCGGGGAGGATACACATCAAGCCGACCAAGTACCCATCACAAACTCATCTCTTGCATTTACATTATTTGCCATTTGCGTCTCGTTTTCCTCTCCCCCACTTCTAAAACGATTTTTAGAAAATACCAAAAAGAATTGCCTTTTTGTTTGCCCTTCTTTCGTTTGCCTTTCGTTTGCTTGTGTGCTTGATTGCTTGCTTTGTTGCCACCATGTCTGAAGCAGGGGAGGTAATCACTGAAAATCTAGGGGGTATTGCTAGTACAAATCTTGAGGAAAAATTTGAATCTTGCTCTCTAGATCATGAAACTGAATCTCCTCCTAAAACTAAAACTTTTCAAGTTGGAGATGGAAATATTATTGGGAAGAGTGTTATTCAAGAGTTCTTTGATTGTACGAGAACGATACCTATGAGTAAGAGACCTATTCTTCTTAGCACGAATAGTTATGCGGATGCTATTGATGCTCATTGAAAAATTGGAAAGAAAATTTGTGCACATTCATCCCGCTTTGCAGAAAGTGTTTTATGAACTTCCCAATATTAATCATCCTAAGGCTAAAAAGATTGCTACTATCATCCTTATGCGAGAATTTGATTTCATCATACAAGAAGCTAGGAAGATTTTTGCTTGCTATGATAAAGATGTTGAACACCCTCCAATTGAAGAAATTCTCCATGATAAAGAAACATTGCATAGTCTAGAACCTAGAGACTATCAATCTTATAGTGAAAATCTTAGGAAGAGAGCTCCCTACGAGGAAGTCACTCAAGCCTTGTATCATGAGACCTATGAGGAATTTGATTGGATTACAAGGGGA
Source organism: Triticum urartu (assembly GCF_003073215.2). Classification (NCBI taxonomy): domain Eukaryota; kingdom Viridiplantae; phylum Streptophyta; class Magnoliopsida; order Poales; family Poaceae; genus Triticum; species Triticum urartu. The sequence continues at coordinate 4,922,759 of NC_053023.1, forward strand.
ATTTTCGAAGGGTATAAGGATGATTTGCTTGAAAAGAAGGTTAAGGAACCCGTTAGAAATAAGATACGTGTGTTATATGATGATATCTATGGCGATGATCTAGAGTACGGATTTATGAATGTTAAAATTACTAGCCAGAGTCCTTTTCATGATTTAAGTTCTTCTACTAGGCAAGAAATAAAGGAAAGGATAGATCTAGCTAGAAAATCTTTTGATGGTTTGATCAAGTTTGGGTTGCTTACCAAAGATGAAAATACCTAGATCTATTGCGTTTTGCCTAGCTAGGGGCGTTAAACAATAGCGCTTGTTGGGAGGCAACCCAATTTTATTTTTGTGTTCTGTTTTTGCTTCTGTTTTTGAGTGTTTCCCACATTATTACTTCTGTAGTAATTGTGTTTTTGTGTTTTAATTAGTGTTTAAGCCAAGTCCAGGAATTTTCTAATTTTTTCAGGGAGTCAAATTGATCTAAATTTTTTACAAAAGATTGATATATAAATTTCCCAGGTTCTCCTAATTTTTCAGAATTTTTTGAGTTACAGAAGTATACGAAGTTTTCAGTTTGCTACAGACTGTTATGTTTTTGACAGATTCTGTTTTCTTTTAGTTGTTTGCCTATTTTGATGAATCTATGGGTTGTATCATGTGGTATGAGCCATGGAGAAGTTAGATTACAGTAGGTATAACACCAATATAAATAAAGAATGAGTTCACAACAGTACCTAAAGTTGTGATTTACTTTCTTGTACTAATGGATCTGATGAGTTTTCTGTTAAGTTTTGTGTTGTGAAGTTTGCAAATTTTGGGTAAAGATTTGATGGACTGTGGAATAAGGAGTGGAAAGATCCTAAGCTTGGGGATGCCCCGGAAGGCATCCCCTCTTTCGTCTTCAATCCATCGGTAAATTTACTTGAGGCTATATTTTTATTCACCACATGATATGTGTTTTGCTTGGAGTGTCTTGTATGATATGAGTCTTTGCTTGTTAGTTTGCCACAATCATCCTTGTTGCACACATCTTTTGAGAGAGACACGATGAATCGTGAATTTATTAGAATAGTCTATGTGCTTCACTTATATCTTTTGAGTTGGGCAATTTTGCTCTATGTGCTTCACTTATATCTTTTAGAGCACGGTGGTGTTTGCGTTTTATAGAAATACATGAACTCTCGTACCTCACTTATATTATTTTGAGAGTTTCTAAAACAGCATGGTAATTGGTCTAGGTTATGAATTTAGTCCTAATATGATAGGCATCCAAAAGGGATATAATAAAAACTTCCATATTAAGTGCATTGAGTATTTATGAGAAGTTTGATTCCTTGCATAAAGTTTTGAGATATAAAGATGGTAATGTTAAGAGACATGTCAGGAAGTAATTGTGTTTTGGTAAAAATACTTGTGTAAAGGTTTGTGATTCCCGTAGCATGCACGTATGGTGAACCGTTATGTAAGGAAGTCGGAGCATGACTTGTTTATAGATTGTCGACCTTTGTGTGAGGGTCGGGGGCGCGCGATGGTTAACTCCTACCAACCTCCCCCCTAGGAGCATGTGTTTAATACTTTGCTTTAATGACTAATATAATTTTGCAATAAGTATGTGAGTTCTTTATGACTAATATTGAGTCCATGGATTATACACAATCTCACCGTTCCACCTTTGCTAACCTCTCTATTACCGCGCAACTTTCGCCGGTATACCATATACCTTCCTCAAAACAGCCACCATATACCTTCCTCAAAACAGCCACCATACCTACCTATTATGACATTTCCATAGCCATTCCAAGATATATTGCCATGCAACTTCCACCGCTTCCTTTTATGACATGCACCATCACTTCCATATTGCATATAGAGTCATATTTTGTCATAGGTATTGAGTTGTAATTTTGTTTTGAGTTGTAAGTTAATAAAAGTGTGAGATTATCGTTAATAGAGCATGTCCCATGTGAGGAAAGGATGATGGAAGCTATGATTCCCTTACAAGTGGGGATGAGATTCTGGACTTACAAAAAATGAATAAAAGAGGCCTTAGATGCCCATCCAGAAAACAGAGAAAAAAAAAAGAAAAAAATGAGAGAAAAGAGAGAAGGGACATTGCTACTACCTTTTTTTCCACACTTGTGCTTCAAAGTAGCACCATGATCTTCATGATAGAAAGTCTCCAATTTTGTCACTTTCATATAGCTAGTGGAATTTTTCTTCACGATGCACGTCCATTTAGTTCCTTTTTGAGCTTTCATACACTTATAGCTCTAATGCATCTGTTGCATGGCAATCCCTACTCACTCACATTGATATCTATTAGAGCATCTCTAGCCACGCCCCCAACAAGGCCCCCAGGCGACTTTTCGGCCGCCGACGCCAAAAAATCAGCCCAGTCGCGCCCCCAAGGGCCCATTTTTTGCCGGCTCGGGCCAAAATTGGCGCCGGCAGACCCAACCCGAACCCGGTGCGCTGAGGGGCGCTCGGGGGCGCCGGGCAAATCGTTTTTGGCGCGAAAGAGCCGTGGGCCCGCCGCATCAGCGACTCATCTCGCTTCTCGCCGCTTCATCATCCTCATCGCCTCGTTTCGCGCGGCGAATCAATACCAAAACTGCCGCGCGCTGCCGCGCCGGTCAACCTCCTCCATTGATGCCTCACGGGCGGCGCAGTGAAGACCGGACGACGCGCGTCCCCTCGCCCGCCACGTGTACACGCCGCGGCCACATGGAATCCAAAGGACTCTACAATTTTGCTTGGGCGTGATGGGTCGAAAATCAGGCCCACATGGAATCCAAAGGACCCTCCAAACCCTTATTTGTGAACATGCTTGCGTAGTAAATCTATATGTATGCGGCTACGTACACATACAATTATCAAATTTAATGTAGACGTGCATATCCTGCACTCAATTATCTAACCATAATTTTTATGATTAAAAGTGGTAAAAAGAATATCAAACAAGACCGGACCATATGAGTGCATTCA